>NC_056745.1:781947339-782222339 GCF_019279795.1 Protopterus annectens
CAAAATGGGTCGATTAGACATAGTTTCAAGCCATGGAGAGCACACCAACAGTGCAAGGTTATAATGCCTTCCACACAGTTAGACCAGCTACTTCACAGGCAGGGACTAAAGGTGGAGGTGTCTCTGTTTACATCAAAAATAAATATACTTCAAGTCTGGTCAAGCAGGACAATGCACTTGAGCTGCTTCACATTCAAATCACCATAAATAAAATCCAGTGCCACTTCCTTGCAATATATAGGTTCCCCTCTATGACCCAGGAAACCCATACCATGTATTTAAACTTATTAGAAACACTAACCATCCAACCCAATACCATATTCATGGGTGACTTTAATTATCCCACTATTAACTGGGAATCTTATACGACATCAAACGTAGATGCACAGAGATTCCTGGATTTTATAAACACAAACTTCCTGGAATAGATAGTCAATACACTAACCAGGGGTGCAACCATACTGGATCTGGTCCTCACTAATATGGGAGAGTGCTGTACACCCCCTACTGTAATGCCTTCCCTGGTAAGGTCAGACCACAAAATGGACTTCTTTGAAGTAAAAATAAAACCTGGGCCCTTAGCCCAATCAGGAATATTCAGGAACTATTCTAATGTCAAACTCCTGCTATTAAGTGAGAACCTGGCAAAATTTTAAGCCCCTATAAACCCTGAAAACACTTCTGTCTATGCATAACTGTTAACAGAAACCCTGTACAAGCATGTTAATAGCTGCATAGAGGCAGCTGTACCAACTAGAAGAAGTGCAGAATGAACTCAAAAAACAAGCCACCCTGGTGGAATCACAAAATCAATCAGATGTATAACAAGAGGAAGAAAATCATGGCAAAAATTAGGAGGTGCAGCACCCAGCAGGATAAAAGCACTCTCATCAAACTTAACAAACAACTCAGAGGAAAAATAAAGTCTATCACAGTCAAATTTGTGGTAGGATTGGCCTCCCAGGCCAAGGGCAACCACAAAGCATTCTTTAGCTCTGTTTGCAACCTCAAAGGCAATGCAGAATTGTGTGCAGAGCTTATTGCAAATGGAGCCAGCTATACTGAGCTAGAAGATATAGCAATCCTCCTGGCTGATAAATTCAGCTCTAACTTTACTCCTCTCTCCCACTCAACCTTCCCTCAGGAAATATCATCAAATATAACTCCCCCTACTATCACTAGGGAACAGGTCCTCAATGCTCTCTCTAAGACCAAGAACATTGTATCATGGGCCCAGACAATATCCCAGGATGCCTTCTAAATAGCATGAAACATGACCTATCAGGGCCTCTGGGATTACTATTTAACTGTAGCCTCCAAACAGGTTTTGCACCTCTATGAATGGAGAAAGGTAACAGTCAAGCCTCTGCACAAAAGTGAGCCATCTGCAGACCCTGAAAACTACAGACCCATAAGTCTCACTAGTCTTATAAGTAAAACCATGGAACACATTTTCATGGAGATGATCAATAGAGATATAGTAAACCTCCAGACACTGGACCCAACCCAGTTTGGTTTCGTCAAGGGCAGATCATGCCTAATCAACCTGGTGGACTTCTTTGAGAAGGTCACTAAAGCAATGGAAGAGGTCAAAATCATTCTCACTGCCTACCTTTACCTGGCCAAGGCATTTGACACAATACCTCACTTGGGCATTGTTGACAAACTCAAGAGGTTAGGTATAAACCTGTATGCCACCCGGTGGATAGCCAAATGGCTCACAGACAGGACCCGGACGTTACAACTGGAGACTCCACCTCTACAAAGAGACCAGTCACAGGTGAAGTCCCTCAAGGATCAGTCCTTGGACTGCTCCTTTTTTGAATTTACTTCTCAGAAGTCAAGGCCAATGTCAGTGGTCTCTGGTTGACTAAATTTGCAGATGACTGCAAATTAGGAGCAGTCATTGAATCTCACACTGACACAAATGTTCTCCATGAGAAGCTGACTCAGACAAACCACTGGTGTCAGAGCCATAGACTAAAACTAAATGCCAAGAAATGCATGATAGTATCCTTTGGGAAGTCATCCATCTCTGGTAACCATCATATTGACAACACACCCCTTAGAGTTGACCCAGTAGTAAGAGTCTTAGGGACTCACATAGTGGTGAGGAAATCATTCTATGTTGCTCAACTTTTAAACAAAGTTATGGCATCTTAGTGTCATTTTGTTAAGAAAGTTATTGTTCCACTGTATTCGGCATTCATCAGACCTATCATTGAGTACAATGCCCCCTTTGGTAGGTACCTAGCCAAGCATATCCAACAAATGGAATGTCCACAGAGGTTTCTCACTAAAAGAATACAGGGCATATGTAATATGTCTTATGCAGACTGCCTCAAGGCTCTATTCCTGTATTCTGTCTCCTACAGGCTTTTGAGCAGAGATCTATGCCTGGCATACAGGGCATTTTCAGACCCCACTCTGATGGACCTCCTGCATACCCACGAAACAAACAGTGCCAGAATTACCCATTCTAAAGACTTAAACCTTGCCTGTGATATAAATAGGACCTGCTGGAGAGATAGGTATGTATCTCAGAGAATACCCCGTCTATGGAACAGGGTCCCCATCCTTGTGAAGCAGAGTTCCTCCCTAACCAAATTAAAGCAAAACTTGGTCAATTGGACAGGAAACTGGAAATTCATCCCTGGTTTGGCACCTGTGTCTCTAATGAACACAGGTAACCTTTAAATGGTTCATCTCCCAGGCCCATGCTTACACTTATCCATAGTATCAGAACTTGTCAGAGATTTGGGATGCATGGCTAGGCTTAAAAAGGCCCTTGTGGTCATTAGTCTAGTAAACACCTATGAACCTATCAATTTAAAAAAACTTTTATACATGCAGTTTGATAGTGGAATACATAGGATACAATAAAGCATGAGGAGGCACGAGGGATGTAAAAATAAATGAAATAAAAATATGACAGTCAGTATCAACAAAAGTATGAGAAGCATAGCCTGATATGGTAGGAAGCAAAAATAAAATGATATCAGCCCACCCTAAGAGTGGGGAGTAGGTAGGTGCTAGAAAGGTATAGACAGTAATGATGCTAGGCTAGGTTAGTAAGACTGTAAGGTGCTTGTTAATATAGATAATGCAAATGAGGTGTATGGACATAGCCATGAGTTAGTAACAAACTCTTTGAGAGAGGACTTAAATATATGGAGACTAGATATATTAGAATGTGCACAAACCCCAAATTATATTTTTGCTGATCTTTCACAAACACATTCTCATATCTTGGAAGTGTACAGCCTAGACATATATTATCAGAACATTTTTGTTAATCAGACGTAAGCTTTCACATGGCAGCTAGACATTCCTCTCTGAGTGCATGTTTGAGATATTTACAGAAATATGAAAAAATATACTTAATTGTATTATTAGCAATGTAAATAACACTGTATGTTTCTCAAGATGTGCAACTTACACTGCAAATATCAAAGATAGCTTTCGTCAACAACATCTAAGGTTTTGCCTAATGTCATGCAACAGTTTGTAAGTCACTTGTTTTTTGAAATATTAAGTACATACAGACATATTATTTATTTTCATAATTACTAACAAACAACTAGCAGTATCTCAGGTACAGTGTGATATAAATGTACATTGACAATAAATTTCCCTATGTCCCACCATGACATATCACACTATAACCGCCCATAACATGTAGGATTCTATGTTATGAAAATATGAACACAAATATGAAAATATGAATAATAAGTGACAAATAGTGATTCATTTCTTTGCTGTACCACATCCCAGATTAACAATTTTAACAACTCCTTGCACTTTCTAATACTGCCTATTATTAACTAGTAAGTTGTTTTAAGAAGCCAGATCCAGAAAGGTTCACATGCCATTAGGAGCTATGGATGTGAATTGAAAATATACACAAGAGGTGTTTTAGGCTTGAATGAGTTTAGTATTTCTTGTCAAGGGAGAATAGGATGAATTCTATGTATTCCAATAATCCTAAAAGTTGCCCCCAAATATTTTAATTAATGATTGTTTAAAGAATCAGTTTTTTATAACACCTGATATCATTAAGATGCACATCTTAAACAGGTGTCTTGCCTGCATAGAATGCAGTACATGTTGCTAAATAAGCAGGTCATTCTTTGTTGCATATAATCAAGCAGTAGATGTTATATAACAGGTTTACTGGCAAAAGTAGATTGATTTTTCTTACTAATAACTTTACAGAGTGAATACTGTCTGCAAGATAAAAAGCCCTTTAAAGTAGTTTCATCAATAGGTTTTTGATCTTGGTATTTAAACAAATCAATACCTTTTTATAAAATTTGAGTGACTCTTCAATGGTTTTGCCCTTCCTGTATGTAAAGTTACATTTCAATGGTAATAACTCAGCTACTTCTTAATCAGCTAATAATATGCCCCAATATTTCTAAACCAAAACTACCTAAGTGGGATAAAATTTAGCAAACAAATGTTTGAATATAGAGTTGGGGGACTATTTATAGCGATTCATAAAACACAGCTTATCAGCTGGAAGTGGGCCGGAGATGGCAATAACTGGTTCTCCTTGTAGCCCATCTGTCTCCTATAACACGGACATTATTTGCTTGTAATTATAGCACGAGGAGGAGAAAAACAAGCATAACACACATCTTCCTTTTGTGATCAGGAATACAAAAGTACAAAAAACACACATTTTATAGGGTCGCTTTGCCCTTGGCACCTCTTTGACATGGAGGTTTTGCCCACAGGCATCATAACTACTATCCAAAGTCACAGCTGCTATGAGACTTAATAAATGCTGCACTTGATAATATATGCATTTGACAGCCTGTGACAGTGAAGACGGCTGTTGTCAAGCTGTGCAACTGACTTACTACAGGGAAATATACAAAATGCACACACACACACACACACACACACACACACACACACACACACACACACACACACACACACACACACACAGAGACACACACACACACACACACACACACACACATACACATATATATATATATATATATATATATATATATATATATATATATATATATAAGTCTACTTTGAAACATTTAAAACCCATAACATCTAATTTCATAACATTGAGACCAGAACATCTAAAACCCAAAACATCTAAAACACATAACATTGAATTTCATAACATCTAACAATACAAATCACAAGAAAATAACACCCCCTCCACATATAACGACACCAAACTACCAAACACACTTTTTACTACGTTTCTGCAGGGGGGCAAGCCCCCCGTAAATTAAATATACCAACTCCAAGATCACACTACAGTGGGGAAAAGTTAATTTCCTAACCCCACTGTATTAAGCCCCCCCCTGCAGAAACATAGTAAAACGTGTGTTTGGTAGTTTGGTGTCATTATATGTCGTTATATGTGGAGGGGATGTTATTTTCATGTGATTTGTACTGTTAGATGTTATGAAATTCAATGTTATGGGTTTTAGATGTTCTGGTCTCAATGTTATGAAATTAGATGTTATGGGTTTTAGATGTTTTGAAGGGGACCTATACATACATCTATATATATATATATATATATATATATATATATATATATATATATATATATATATACATATATATAGATATATATATATATATATATATATCATCATCATATTGGCAATAGTCAAAAAAGACAATTGATGAATGGTAAAATATTGAATCCTTTTAATCAAATGCACACTGCTATGAATGCACACTTTATTTATTTTTTTTATTCTGCAGGAGGGGCACACCCCTGCATTCACTGGTAAAGTGCCTGTACACCCCCACTAATTAAATGTTTCAACTCCAGTGTCACATAGTGGGAAAAGGGAAAAATCCCAAAACCCCACTATCAATTTTCTTACAGGTTGACCAAAAACAGTTGACAAAAAGAAATGATACTACACACACACACACACACACACACACTTGTTTGTGACAAAAACACGTGTTTGTGAGTGTGTGTGCAAGTGTGTGTGTGTGTGTGTGTGTGTGTGTGTGTGTGTGTGTGTGTGTGTGTGTGTGTGTGCATTCATATATGTATTTAGATAACTTTATATATATATATATATATATATATATATATATATATATATATATATATATATATATATGTACCTGAAAATATCAAAATCCCAGAAGATCAAAGACAACATCGTTGAGTTGAAATCAGCAAAAAGTCATATCAGCGAAGGATCTGATCGGTGAATTTATTTCCATGGTAAGTAATCTGTTGGGCAAGAAAGTGAACTTTGCCCTTTTCCCAACTGTAGTGCAATCTCAAAGTTGGTATATTTAGTTGGGGGGATTTGGAGGGCATAACCCAGTCTGGGTTAGTTAGAGATGGTGGAGTTTTGTTTTCGTGACATTTGCTGCTAATGGTTACTTACCCTGAGAAGATATTAATCAATGTGGGGCAGGATTCACGAAGGTTTGCACGGAGTGTAAGAGACGTGTAACACACCATGCAAGCCTCGCGATCCAGGAACAGCCCGAAACTCCGTGTAAGAGACCAGCTAAAATGTCTCTTACACGGACTGGGAGTGGATATGCTAAATACCTCACTTGCAGCCGAAAGGCATGCGAATGAGGTAGAGTAGCGATCCACGAAACAGAAAGCAGCCCGTGTAAGAGCCATTTTAGCTGCAGAAATGTACTCAGTTGACAACTGAGTACGTTTCTACAAAAATCACAATGGAGCCATGTCAGCTCGAAATAAATGGTGCATATGTGTCAGGCAGCATGCCAATGGCCAAATATGTGGCCATTGGCAAGGTACCCTGATGCAAATATTAAAAAAATATACATTTTTTTTTCGGCGATCGCCAATGTTTAAACGCAGCGCAGCCCAGCGCAAACAGGCTGCGCTGTATAAAACATAAAAATGAAGGTTATAAACCCACAAATGTGGGTTTTATGCAATAAATGGAATGACAATGGAGGGACCAGCAGACCAAAAACAACATGGCCACCGTGTAGTGGTTGCTAAGGGGGGAAGCTGAGTCTAAGACATGTAACTAAGCATTAGTAGGCAATCTGATGTAAATGAGGGTTAGGATACTGAATCCCACAGTCACATAGCAAATGAGCACATTCTGAGTAGTGTAAGAGATACATAAGGGGGAGGAATAGAGTAGGAGATAGGTGACATCACAGGGGGGAATGGTAGAAAGAAATGCAGTTCATTGGAGGTCAGTGTTACATGACAGATGACAGACACAGATCATGGAAAGAGGAGTGCCACAAGATAAGCATGGGAAAGTCAAGAAATGGAAGGTGCACACTGTTACTTACACCAAAGTTTCTTGCTGGGCGTGCATGCGCACGTGGGCGCACCATGAAGCACGAGTAGGGCAGTTTGCGCGCGTGTAAGGCAGACTGAGTATGTGGGAGCGTGTTGGTAGATATGTAACACTGTTTGCGCTGGTGTGCGCGCATTTTAACCCGAATAGGCAGATCCTGAACCGTGTAAGCATGTGTCCGCGCATGTAAGCCACTGTGAGCGTGTTTCTGCTGGTATGCACACTGCTCCCCCCGAGGAAACAGAAAGGAAAAAGGAAGCAACAGAATTAGTAGGAAGCTAGCAGGGAATACTGCTGGAGCTAGCAGGTGAAAACAATTAGAAGCAGGCAATTACACAGGCAGAATAGTAGCCCAGCCCAGCATTTAAAACTCTGCAAACAGCAGTGCAGGATGTTTCTCTCAAGAGACACTGCAAGACAGGAGTAAGCTATTAGAAGTGAAAACTGAAAAAGCTGAACTCAGAGCAGAAATGCTAGGGGCTGCCATAGCTGTCATAATGAGACATAGGCGACTTGCTGAGGGTGGTGACAATGCAGATGGTGCCAGACAACCCACAGTGAGGAGACAGAGAAGAGTGTACAGGCCCAGGGTCACCTACCACGGGTTACATGAGCTGGAGATAGTAGAGCACTATAGAGTGGACAGAGAGCTGCTGCAGCAAATAGTCGAGCTGTGCAGGCCATGCCTCACACACAGAACCAACAGAGGGGAACCCATCCCAGTGGAAACCAAGGTATGTGTTGGCCTAAGAATACTAGCAACAGGTACCTTCCAGAGACCAACTGGTGATATGATGGGGATATCACAGGCATCAGCCTCCAGGGTACTGCACCAGTTCCTGGATGCCATGTCAGCACATGTCGGTGATAATGTATATTTCCCCAATGCCCGTGAGGTATTGGCCAGCAATATGCGTCTCTTCCAGCAAATAGCGGAATACCCTGAGGTAGTGGGTGCAATAGACTGCACGCACATATGCATCAAAGCACCAGCCGGTGAGCGGGGTAGGGCCTACATTAACCGCAACGGCTTCCCCTCCATCAACTGCCAGGTCATGTATGATGCCAAGGGCATAATAATGAATGTGTGTGCTGGCTGCCCTGGGCGCTACCGTGATTCCCACATCTGGCATTTGACGCAGCTGTACTAGACATTTGCCAATGGGGGCATCCCACACGGACACCTAGTGGGGGATGCAGGTTATGCACTGGAGCCGTGGCTGATGACACCCATCAGAAACGCACACACACCTGAACAGGAACGCCATAATGAGGCACACGCACAAACACGTAATGTCACGGTTCCGGTGTCTGGACACATCTGGTGGAGCCTTGCAGTACTCACCAACTACATGTACCCAAATTGTCATGGTATGTGCTATGCTACATAATATGATCTTGCAAAAACAGCTGCAGCAGGACCAACATAGGGCTGGGCCAAACAGCCCCCCACCATTGCCAAGGCCATCACAGGCAGAGCGTGACTCGGAGGAGGAACAACCTAAGCCTGCCCCAATAGGCAGAAGGAGGTGTGCCCAGTATGCCCTGGCCTTGGCAAAGAGGCAACGCGTAGCACATACACTGGCTCAGTAGGAACCCTGGGAATGATACCCCTCTCTGACTCACTCAAATAATAACAGGGATGCCTAAAATGACATGACCTGCTCACAAACATGTACAGGGAGTGTAATATGTGCATCCGACAGAGGCAGCCCTGCAGCACCACCTGAGGCATGAATGCCATGTGTTAAGTAATGTAACACCATGTACTATATGCACACTTGAGGACCCTGACTAACATCCACCCTCACCAAGCATGAAGCCACAAAATGATGATGGGATGATCAATTGCAATAATTGGCTGAAGTAATGCAGTTAGTCAAAGGGGAGCCAATGTGTTTCAGCCTGGGAAAGACATGCTGAGCATGACATGAGGCACCACCTGCTAGGGATGGCATGCACCTATCAGTCCAGGCCCCATGGATACTGGCAAAGGCTGTCAGTACCCACAGCGTGCCCTGAATATGTAAGTCTCAAAACACAAACCCACCTTCATAGGTATCACAAGGGATAGGAACCTAGATGTAATGCTACCCAATGCCAGAAGTCTAAACAGCAAGATGCATGCAGTGTAAACACACACAGTATGGAGAATGTTGATATCTGTCCTGTAATAGAAAACTGTGTCAAGGCTCACATCAGCACCCTAACACTACCAGGTTACACCTCATACTGTGCTGTACAGCCTCAAAACATGGAACAAGCTACAAAAGGAGGGTGACTAGCAATAATTGTCAAGGATAACCACAACCCCATGTTGGTACCATAACAAGAAGCAGCATGGATTAGCCATGGTCAAGTACCAGTGGCTATAACCGTCTCCCAGGATATAGCCTGCTGCAGACTACTGTCCTAACACCAGGAACTGCACCTGGCCTATGTTGGAATACATGAATATATCAAGCCCCCCAAACCACATTATATTGGTTGACTGAAAATACCCAGACATACACTGGGAGCATTATACTAGCACCAACACAGTAGGAGAAAAGTTCCCAGAATCCATAAACCAAAATGCCCAGGAACAACGTACCACTCCCACAAGAGGGGTAAGCATACTGGATGTGATAATCAGCAACATGAGTACTGGATGGCAAGATGAGAAGTGTATCCCTCACTGGTAAGACCAGACCATAGAGTAATCACACCGGATATACACATCCTGACCACAGTCCCTGGCCAGAAAACCAGAGTGAAAAACATGTGTAAAGCATAAGTTGCACCCCTCCAAACTGATGTGGAATCCACTAAAGGCCCTGTGCAGGTGCAGAATATGGGACACACCACAGAACCTGTTATACAGGCATTCCATGAACACAGCCAGGAATGCTTGGATTATGCAATCACAAATAACAACAAGACACAATGCCATACATGCAGGCATCTGGCATGCTGGACTCCAGCCATTACCAAACCATGCAAGAGAATGAGGAAGCTACAACATGATAGAGCAAACATAAAATGGGAAGTAATCACTGATCAGTAGTATGGCAATAAAATATGTCCACACATACAATCCACTAAGGCCAGCTACAACAAGTAGAATCCTTGAATCCTGAGGCAATGTTACACCTGCCCCAAGTACACAGACAACCCTCAACTCCCCCCAATAAATACAAATATATGTGAGAGATGCAACCATTTATCCAAACCGGAGGCTGAGCTCCCCCAACTCAGTACTGTCAAAACTAGTCAGGAGGAGAAGGTAACCACATACACCACAAACGCAGTCCCACATAGACCTATCACAACTGTAAACCAAACACATAAACACAGAAAAACATTCCCGGAGGCCCTAATTACAAACACACCACACCAACAGAGGTCTCCAAAGCAGACCCCAAGCAACCACAACCTCCATACATAGCAAATGCAACACATAGTACACAAAGCTGGTGTGCCAAACAGTCACAGGCCAGAAGGAGAAACAACATGCCTGATACAGTTGTAATAGGTGTCTGTATAGGCAGACACACTGCTGTCCCACTCACCAGACTGAACAAGGGAAAGGGTACAGTAAGCTGCCTGTAGGCTGCTACAATATGCCACATAACACAAGTACGCAGGTCACCCCAAAGCAAGCAGAAATATGATGCACTCATTGTCCATGCTGGTGTGAATGACCCGAGATGTACCTCCCTGGACTACATGAAAAGAGACATGGATGAGCCTTTTGAGTATGTACTCCAGGACGGTATGACACTGGCCATTTGCAGTATTCAACCCTCACCAAGAATGATGCCACAGTACAAACACAGAATGATCAGCTTTAACAGGTGGCACAATTACAGCTGTCAGTCCAAGAGGATCTAATGTCTGTCTGCTTGAGATGTCATGCATGACAAGCCATGCTGCTGTTCCAGGGATGGCTAGCACCTGTTACCCCTGGGCATCTGGGTACTGGATAAGGCCTTTGCCACCTCCATAGAGCCGTACGTAGGCAAGGCCGAAAAGACTAACCCACCACCCTAGAAAACATAAGTGGTAAGAAACATAAGGGTAATGCTGACCAATGCCAGATGTGTAAACTGCAATATGCATGCTCCTGAGGCACTTCCCAGTATGGAGAACATCGATGTCTGTGCAGTGACAGAAGCCTGCTGCATGCCTACTGACAGCACACCAGCACTACCAGGCTATACCACATATCATGCGTTATGGCCCCAACACCTGGACCAAAACATCAAAGGAGGGGGAGTATCCATATGCAGCACAGACACCCATACGGCCAGGTAACTGACAATGCACGAAGCAGCGGAGACCACCCATGTGCACCTAACTGTAGTCAAAACTGCTGTACAGTCTGTAGCATGTGACAGACCACACTCTCACACACAGGAACCCCACCCAGACATCCTGAAGACACTGGACAGTATGAATGTCCCACCAAATACCAAACAAGGTACTCACAAATTACCACATAGGTGGTAAACCATTATGTATGCAAGGAGTAATCAGGGACCTAGGGACACAAGTCGACAGTAACCTGTCATGTGACACTCACAATGCCAATGTGGCTAGGAAGACTGTCTATATTGGACACCGTATCATGAAAGGATTCACATCTACATCAACAAAGGTCACTGTGCCCCTGTACTGTTCACTTATCAGACCCATAATCTAGTACAATGACTCATATGGGATGTACCGTACCTGACACCTGCAGCGGTTAGGAAGACCTCAAAGGTACCTCACCAAGAGGATAAAGGGTGTCAAATATATGTCATATGCTGCCTGGCTGTAGACACCCCAGCTGAATGCAGTCACAGACTGCGTACACAGAGGCATTGTATGTCTGCTGTACACGGCCATGTCCAACACAGGAGTAATGGACATGCTCCACCCCAGGAAATCAAAGCCATTGGAGCTGTGAGAGTGACAGATGTCAACCTCAACACATAATTAAATAGGATGTGCTGGAGGGACAGATACATAACCCAGAGGCTCCCCACACCCTGGAACAGGATCCCACTCCATGTTAGGCAGAGCCCCTCACTGACACCCCTCAACAGGAATATTGCCAAGTGGATGGATGATCGTAGATGTACACTGGGGGTCTTCACTGTGTCACGTTCAGACAGATGCACAGTAAAGAAAATCATAAATGGCCATAATATTCACATAGCAAGGGGCGGCGAAAGACACACACACTCTGGCTAGGCTTACTAATGCCCTAGGGTGGATAGCCTAGTATGAACCTATGAACTTATGAAGATACAAATTGTACAGGACACTAAGGATAATCCCAAGGCTTACTCAACTGATGGTAGGAACCATGTTGGGAATTCACAGATATGCTCTGAATCACACAGATATTACAAACAACATACCAAACACTCACACATATTGCCAACATACAACCTGACAGGTGCAGTGCAAACATCCCCCCCCCCAGAATGGAAAATATCTATCCCAGCAGACTGCTGGCCCCCTGACATTGCAGATGCTGAGGTAACAACCATCATCTACAAAGCAAAACACACAGCAGCAAAGGTATGAGATGGTGTCCTGGGCTGAGGCCAACATGGACTCCAAGAAGAATGGAATGCCAAATCACACTACTGCTCAATGTCAGCCTTACCACAGGATATGTACCCAAAGAGCAGTGTACAACAACAGTGGTCCTTCACAACAAAGGTGTTGCCTGAATGGATACTGCAAACTACCACCCCAGGATCCTGACAAGCTTGGTCTGCGCAGCTATGTAAAGGATCAGCATGTACCGCAGACATAAAGCTATCGGGGACCTACTGACACCGGACCCTACCCAGTGTGGCTGTCGTAAGTGCAGATCCTGCCCCTAAACATGTTTGACCCATTTGAAACGGTCATTAAGGTCATCGATGAGGGCAATGTGGTCCACACAGCGTAGCTGGACTGTGCAAATGCCTCCAGACAATACCCTACGTGTTCAGTATGGATATGTTCAGCAGCTTAAATATAAACCCCTATGTCAGTAGAGGGGTTGCAAACCAGACCAAGGACAGAACTGAGATGGTCAGATATGCTGCATCCATGTCAGACTACAAACCAGATATAAGTGGCATCCCACAAGGTTTGGTCCTGGGATCTCCCCCGTTCCGTATATATGTCTCATAGGTACAGGCCAACATGGAAGGACTGTGACTGAACATGTATGTAGAGGAGTACAAACTGCCCACCATATCTGACCCCCAGCTGACACAAGCAACCCAGAAAAGGGCCACATAGAAATAGACAACTGGTGCCATAGCCATGTCAGCAAGCTAATTGCAGAAATGTGTATAAACAACCACCATGGATATACAGTAAGTGCCCACCAATTACCATACAGGTGTTAACCCATTATGTACCTAACATGTAATGAGAGACCTGGGGACACAAGGTGATAGATATCCTGCATTGGACAAACATGTGGCTGTAGTGTTTACAGAAACATACCATATACCCACCCAATCATGAGGGTTGTCAGATCTAGATAAGGGGAGGTCACTGTGGCTCTGCAGTCATCCTTCATCAGCGTCACAATTGACTACAATAGCCCCTGTGGGATGTACCTCAGCAGACACCTCCATCAACTGTAAAGTCCACAACAGTACCTCACCAGGAGTAGCAAAGAGCATGAACAGATGCCATGTGTTGCCTGATTAAACAAACTGCAGTCCACACACTGCCATACTGTTCAACCAGAGGCAAGCTGTGCCTGATGTATGAAGCCATGTCCAAGCTGGAATCATTGAACATGCTGCACCTTGTACAATCTGAATGGCAGTGAGCTATGAACATGAGAGACCTGAACCACAGCACTGACATACATAGGACAAGCTGTACTGAATGATCCATAACACAGAAGCCACCCGCACTCTTGAGTAAACTCCCAGTACAGGTTAGCCAGAGAGTCCACCCATCGACACCCCTCAAGAGGAATCTTGATGAGTAGATGGGAGATGGTAGGTTTACCCTGGGTATCACTGTTATGTCACAGGTAGACAGAGGCACAGTATACTAACCATGACATATGTCATGGCAAACTCCAGTTACAATGTGTGTCGAAGGACAAACACACTCTCTGACTAGCATCAGAAATGGCCTAGGGCACATCGCTAGTGTTTGCCAATGTCCACCTATGTTGTGGAATACACTACCAATGTTGAACAAGCCTGGTGTAGGTAGTCCATATCTGAACATAATGCAACATGGTCATATGTGCACAACTGGCCCCTACACAGTCTGTTGTGCTCACTATGAAGATGTCAAGCAGTGATAGGACTAAAGCCCAGGATACTGTCCACCACAGTGAAAGTACTGAACCAGTACACTATACGGTACTGCAGTGTTAGGTCATTATGAAAGGATGTTGACAACTGTATGCAAAGTATCCCATGCAATCCCTGCAGGCACAGTATAATCCCTGTTGTGGTCAGACACAAAGCAGTTGGCCAGTAAGTACACAACATGACACCCAACACTCAACCATAAACATGAGATATTGTTGAAGTTCACACACCCAAATATGTGGTGGACTGCTGAGTTCAACATATGGAAAGCTCACACTGGGCATGCTCGCACACTTTGATAAATGAGGCATATGTCAGACAACATACCATGGAAAGGCTGAACTGGGCATGCTCACACACTTAGGCCATATCTCCATTTAGCAGTTGGCCACGCATATCTGGTATTTGTACGTATCATTCTAGGAACCAATCACAACACAGCAATCTTCCCAGTGCACACAGTAAATGACTACAGAGACATAAGTGATATAGTGGATCACCCTCATATTCAAACATCTTCCACAGATACACAAGTTGTTCATAGGAACAGGGAATGCTATGGCAATAAAGACCTGCTAACAGTCTAACAGCAACAAATATTGTGCATCTGACAATTAAACATATGGGTGTAGAGGTCAATACTAGTCTGTTTGCCCTAGGGAATGACAGCTTAGCCAGAGTGTGCTTGGCATCTGCATCCCCAGTACAGTAGGCTACTGTGCCACTGTAAAGTAGGTCACATAAGGCAACGTGTGAGGCTAGTGAGCTGTACCTCTGTCAAGCAGGGGCACAGTGGAGATCCCAGGGTTTGAATGTGCTAAGCCACATCCATGTTGTTGGTGTGTGCTGGAAGAGGGTTGCTGAGGACCTCTAACAGTAAGTGGGCATCAGTAACAGACTGAGGGGAGCCCTATCTGCATTGTCTGGACAATTCCACTGTCAACACTGTGTTGTGATGATTATGTGGGATTGAAGTGGCGTGCTGGTACTGTTCACAGATGTCCTCCCTCTGTGGGCTACAGCTCTGCAATGTATTAGCTCACTCTGTCTGTTGGACGGCTCATATATGGTTGGTGTACACCTGACGGGTGTCCTGTTGTGGAGCAGTCATGAGTATATGCGGGATAGCATGATCAATGCAAACCTTACACATGCTCATAGAATGCAATTGTCAAGGATTATGCAGAGTGGCCAGTATAGTCCCCCAGCATGGGTCCTTTGAAGTCGTCCACCCCAGTCTTCACAAGTGTAGAGTCTGCTTGTGCTAAATACAGTTTGTTTGCAGTGACAACCGTGCCTGGGAGTGGGGATGGGATATGGATGTCCAGGGAAAGGTGGGTCTGGTCAGATATCAACAATGGTGGTCTACCTCTGGTGTGGAACAGTGAGTACCCATGTTGCAGATGGACAGGTGCAATATGTATTCCCCCATGTGGCTGTGGTGAGTGGTTCTGCCATAGCACATGGACCCACAAATTGTAGTGGCTGTAGGGTAATGTTGTAGAGGCCTGAGTAGTTCCCACACACAATATGCCTGTACCTGATGTTAACAACTGGAATGGTGTATGTGAACACCTGCATATCCCGGCACTGTTCCCAGGGAAGCAAAGTGTGTGTCTTGGATGTGGGAGTGGTGTTCTGGACTGGTTGTGTTGTGTGTTACAGGTCCTGTGGTCATGAAGCATGGTATAGAACATAACCTGCCAGTGCGATGTGCATATCTGACCCTGAAGTAGGTGGCTGCAAATGCATATATATGCTATCCCCCCCCACCTGACAGGTAGTACTAGATGTACATACCTCTGTAGAAATAAAGATATCAGCACCCTATAAATACTGCAGGTGCAGAACAGATGCCCAGTAATTCGGATAGCGCGCTCTGCTAATGCGTCTCCCTCAAGTGCCATAATATAGTTAGGTAGGAGTTTGAACCATGCAAATGCTCAGTGTGTGTGGGTGAGCGGGGTTGTTGTGTGTGCAAGTCTGTGTGAGGGAAGTGTCCCTTTTGGTAACTGGGAAAACACTCTACAGGATGCACGTTCACCTTTCTAAGCACTGATGATGTCAGCACCCTATAAGTACAGCTGGAGAAGAGAAACCTTCCAGTAATCCGAATAGCGCACTCTGCTAATGCGTCTCTCCCAAGTGTCATAACATAGTTAGGTAGGGATTTGAAACCTGCAAATGGCAAGTGTGTGTTTGGATGAGGGGAGTTTGTGCGTGTGCATTTCTGTATAAAAGACATGTGCTTTTTGGCAATCAGAAGAACACACTACATGATGCACATTACCCTTTCCAAACACTGATGATGTCAGCACCCTATAAGTACAGCTGGAGAAGGGGAAACCTTCCAGTAATCCGAATAGCGCACTCTGCTAATGTGTCTCTCTCAAGTGTCATAACATAGTTAGATAGGGATTTGAAACCTGCAAATGGCAAGTGTGTGTGTTTGGAAGAGGGGAGTTTATGTGTGTGCATTTTTGTATGAAAGACATGTGCTTTTTGGCAATCAGGAGAACACACTACATGAAGCACATTACCCTTTCCAAACACTGATGATGTCAGCACCCTATAAGTACAGCTGGAGAAGGGAAATCTCCTAGTAAACTGAATAGCGCACTCAGCTAATGCGTCTCCCTCAAGTGTCATAACATAGCTGGGTAGGGGTTTGAAACCTGCAAATGGCAAGTGTGTGTGTTTGGATGAAGGGAGTTTGTGTGTGTGCAATTCTGTATGAAAGCCGTGCTTTTTGGCAATCAGGAGATCACACTACATGATGTACATTACCCTTTCCAAACACTGATGATGTCAGCACCCTATAAGTACAGCTGGAGAAGGGAAACCTCCCAGTAAACTGAATAGCGCACTCAGCTAATGCATCTCTTTCAAGTGTCATAACATAGTTAGGTAGGGCTTTGAAACCTGCAAGTGTGTGTGTTTGGATGAGGGGAGTTTGTGTGTGTGCAATTCTGTATGAAAAACATGCTTTTTGGCAATCAGGAGTTCACACTACATGATGCACATTACCCTTTCCAAACACTGATGATGTCAGTACCCTATAAGTACAGCCGGAGAAGAGGAACTTCCTAGTAATTCGAATAGTGTGCTTCACTAATGTATCTCTCTCACGTGTCGTGACATAGTTAGGTAGGGGTATGAATCCTGTAAATGGCAAGTGTGGTAGGGGGGTAGTAGTAGGGTGTGTGTAAGTGTAAGAAAGCAGATCCTTTTGGCAAATACTACAATACACCAGATGCTGCATATTCCCCCAGTAAACACAGGGGATGTCACCAAACTATCAGCACAGCCAAACAGGGCTACTTGCCCAGTAATGCCAATAGTGCGCTCTGGGGGGGGGAGTAGGGTGTGTGTAATTGCAAGTGTGAGAAAACAGATCCTTTTGGCAAATACTACAATACACCAGATGCTGCATATTCCCCCAGTAAACACAGGGGATGTCACCACACTATCAGTACAGCCAAACAGTGCTACTTGCCCAGTAATGCCAATAGGGGGGGGTAGTAGGGTGTGTGTAATTGCAAGTGTGAGAAAACAGATCCTTTTGGCAAATACTACAATACACCAGATGCTGCATATTCCCCCAGTAAACACAGGGGATGTCACCACACTATCAGTACAGCCAAACAGTGCTACTTGCCCAGTAATGCCAATAGTGGGGGGGTAGTAGGGTGTGTGTAATTGCAAGTGTGAGAAAACAGATCCTTTTGGCAAATACTACAATACACCAGATGCTGCATATTCCCCCAGTAAACACAGGGGATGTCACCACACTATCAGTACAGCCAAACAGGGCTACTTGCCCAGTAATGCCAATAGTGCGCTCCAGGGGGGGGTAGTAGGGTATGTGTAATTGCAAGTGTGAGAAAGCAGACCCTTTTGGCAAATACTACAATACACCAGATGCTGCATATTCCCCCAGTAAACACAGGGGATGTCACCACACTATCAGTACAGCCAAACAGGGCTACTTGCCCAGTAATGTTAATAGTGCACTCTGGGGGGGGTAGTAGGGTGTGTGTAATTGCAAGTGTGAGAAAGCTGATCCTTTTGGCATATACTACAATACACCAGATGCTGCATATTCCCCCAGTAAACACAGGGGATGTCACCACACTATCAGTACAGCCAAACAGGGCTACTTGCCCAGTAATGCCAATAGTGCACTCCGGGGGGGGGGGGTAGTAGCATGTGTGTAATTGCAAGTGTGAGAAAGCAGATCATTTTGGCAAATACTACAATACACCAGATGCTGCATATTCCCCCAGTAAACACAGGGGATGTCACCACACTATCAGTACAGCCAAACAGGGCTACTTGCCCAGTAATGCCAATAGTGCACTCTGGGGGGAGGGGTAGAAGGGTGTGTGTAATTGCAAGTGTGAGAAAGCAGTTCCTTTTGGCAAATACTACAATACACCAGATGCTGCATATTCCCCCAGTAAACACAGGGGATGTCACCACACTATCAGCACAGCCAAACAGGGCTACTTGCCCAGTAATGCCAATAGTGCGCTCCGGGGGGTAGTAGGGTGTGTGTAATTGCAAGTGTGAGAAAGCAGATCCTTTTGGCAAATACTACAATACACCAGATGCTGCATATTCCCCCAGTAAACACAGGGGATGTCACCACACTATCAGTACAGCCAAACAGGGCTACTTGCCCAGTAATGTCAATAGTGCGCTCCGCTACTGGGTCTATTACCACTGTCAGAGCACAGATAGGTATGTTTTGGAAACCCACAACTGCCACGTGTGGTTGTGTCACACAATATTACCATGTGTGGGTTGTTGTTCATAACAATGAATGCCATTGCCTAAACCAGCAATGGCAATGCACACATGATGTATGTGTGTGACACATACACATATATACCCGTGACCTTCAGTAGTTACCATGTCTGACACGTGCCTCAAGTGGATAAATGGTATTTGCAATGCATAACATTATGACTGTGTCTTACTGTGCAGGGGCCGCACGCGGTATGTCTATACAGTGTGGGTTGTATATGGTATAATACCAACAGCAGGGGATACACATCTGGTCTGGGCCATATAGTCTACATGTATTCGATGAACAGGTGCTGCATGTTCCCACCTGTTGTGGGAGTGGTAACATGTTGTTCCACTGCAATTCAGTGACTACATGCTGGGAACCTTTCAGCTAGTGTGTTGTAGCTTCAGTAATGCTCACGCACAATGTTTGGCTGGATGCAGTCCAGCCATATAAAGGCATTTCTAGAGACTGTCATATTGCCCGTGTTGTTAGGGAGGACAGGTGGGTTTCCTGTGTATGGGAGGGTTGTGTGTGCCAGGCTATGAACCAGAAGGCAGTCCAACACACTGTTAGCTGCTCATGGATAGGCCCTGATGCTTTGTGCTGTGCCAACAACCTGGAGGTCTGTGTATCTGTGGTGCCTTGAGATACCACCCCCCTGTCCATGTGTGTTTCATGTGTAGGGGAAGACAGGCATGGTATGAGGTATAACCTGGCAGTGATGGATTGCACTTGTGAGCCGTGAATCAGGAATCTGGTACTGTACAGATATTGCAGTTCACCGTGCTGAGGACAGTGTCCAAAGCATGCATCTTGCGGTGTACACTGCTGGTGTTGTGTAGCATTACTGTTAGTGTCCTATCCTGTGTGATACCTGCGGAGGTGGCTATGTAATCCGTGTCCTGCAGCAAAAGGCATTATGTCTGTATCAAGGGGCTTCGCCAATATACAATGGCCCATGGGTGTCACGTGCAAGCTGCCCCTTGCAAATCATTGTGGCTTCCCTAGCATGTAAGCACACGTTGACAGCCATTGGATGCCCTATGAATGACATTGGAGATTGAGCAGAATGTAGACATAGAACACCCTTCCTACATATTGTGGTAGCATACCTGGTGATGGTATGATGGCAACCAAGATCAGGCTCATACTGGCCCGTTCCACATGCTGAGAGATCCCTTCTATGTTCCCTATCATGTAGTCCAGGGAGGTATTCTCAGGTCATCCATAGTGGCATGGACAATGACTGAGTCATATGTGTCCATGCCTCTGACTGACCTGTATGCATGTGTTTTGTGGTGGACCATAGTGCCCCATGGGCATATCACTGTGACCTTCACCATGTACAGCCTGTTGAGCGGGACCCCACTGCAGCGGCCAAGAGAGGTACCTGACACATCTGTAGCAGGTGTGTTGTGTAGCCCTACAGGCTGTGAGTATGTGGCACACTGGATGTGTGTGCCAAGCGTGGCATGTGCTCTGTTCCGACGTAACGTATGCCTGTGTGCCACCTGCGGAGGTGTGTGATGCTCAGGCAGGATGCTATTCTGAGTCTCCAAGTATGCCCCAGTGTGTTCGGATTGCTGTCAGTGAGGGTCTATGTCAGACTGGTATTGTAATCACTGTAGTATGTCATTCCACCTGACAGGGTATGGCAGTACTGGGTTCAGAGTGCTCAGTCCCCAGATTGGCTATGTGGTGGCATCCCACACATGTGTTGTACGTTCCTGGCCAGGGGAGAGGGTTGACTGCATACATGTGGCAGCTGTGACATTGCCACATGACTCACATAAACCACAACTGTACCATAGAGGTGATTCTCAGGTTACCATTGCACATGCTACCATACTAATGTGATTGCCATGGTGATTACCAACACATAGGGCCAATGGGGAACAACATACTGAAGGTGAGTATGTGTGGGTGTACTGCTACTGATTTCATAGCACTGGCATATATGACTGCACACGTGGTTAAATGCCAGGTAAGTCATGTGCAATGTGCCACAGGCAACGTACATGCAAACAGGACAGACAGTGACGTTCTGTCATGTGGAAAATTGACATACGTATAGTACACTATGCAGATGTCACTAGGAGTCCACAGAAGCTCTGTAACTCTGCATTGCAGATCGAAGCAGTGTTCCAGGGAACCCCAAACAAACATGCATGCAAACAAAGCTACAGTAAGCAGTGCTGGAAGTAGTCCATTGTACAACAAAGAAGGGGTAACACTTACAGTAGGTAACAGAACAAATATGTAGGCACTATCAACATGTACCCAGGAATGCACAGCTCAGATGTCCATGGTAGAACTGATATTATGTCATAGTTAATTGTGATTTGTATTACATTAGTACTGCACACATATCAACATGCACAAACATTCACATTGGATAGTCGTTGTGGGCAACATGCCACCATTACTGCACATGTCCATCATTACGTATCACTACTTGCATTAGCTTCTCCCCTGTGCTACCTATGTATGTGGCTATCTGTTGACATCCTTACCACCGGTATGCAATAATGTGCAGCTGTTACACTATGGTACTTACTATGGGTGTATATAACAATTCAGGACAGTCATACAGTTACTGCATCAGGCATGCTGGGATATACACACAGTCATATCAGCACACTGTACTGTTACCAACATGATACTAGTAATACACTTCTATGTAGTCACCCTGTGCATCAGAAACATGTTTACCTGTTCCTGCATTGATGTTGGAGATTGCAGGAGGTGGCACAGTTTCATCATATGCACAGGGTGTGAATTAGGTATGCCTGAGTCTGCCACTGATACCACCAATTGACATGTGTGTGTATGTGTGTTGGTGAGGGACAGCAGTACAGGGTGGGGCACTGTTGGTGCAGTGTGTGCGTATATGTGGTAGCCCTAGGTGTTAACATTTCGCATGTGTGTATGCATGCACACAGTTCCACCTCATGGCTGCCATATACTGGAGTTTGTGGACAGCCACAGACTGCATCTGGCAGGTCATACAGATCAGTGTCTGTGGGCTAGGACATGGTACCTGTGCCTGGCAGGGGTGCTACGGACTGTATCCGGTACTAAGCCAGACTGGGTACTGTCATCAGAAGAGGGAGTGTGTTGACTGGACACAGGTCCCTGTTGGGATTGTCCAGAGCCACGTGCACGTGGTCTCCTGGGGCGTTCTAATGACAGCACAGACCCAGCATTGTTGGGGCTGCTGCTGGCACTATGGGGGCGTTCGCGGGCCTGTTGTCGTCCACGCCGACTGCCAGCTGCTGCTGTTGCTGGCATACGGCCATGTCGACGCCGCAACCATCCACCATTGCCCTGGCTCATGGACATGTGGTTGTGGAACTGCTGTAATATGTCCCCACAATGTCTGTCTATGACATCGGTGAAATTACGGATAGCATCCGCAATGTCACGCATATTGTCAGTCATGGCTGTGCGACATGCTCTCAGCTCCCTCAGACACTGTCTGGTGTACCTTTCCATACGCGACTGTGCCTGCATGACAGCCCGAAACATAGCTGAGGTTGACAGACCTCTTTGGGCATGTCTGCCAGAGGCAGTACGCAAACGGATGCTCCCACGAGAACCCATGGGCAACTGTCTGTGTGATACCATCACAGGACCCTGCCCATGGCTGCTGTGTGGGGAAGCATGTGCCACAGATACCACATTACCCTTTTCAATGCCCACTGTATCCTGTCCATCACCTAGGGACAATGGTGACATAGGATGTACTGGCAGGATGACTGTGCGCAATGATGGGGTTGACAGCTGTGTACTGTCAATTGGCTGACCAATGACGGACCCTGACACACCTTCCTGTGCCATTACACAGATATCATCATTATCAGTACCTGTGGCACCAGATTCAGCTTCTCTGCTGCAGGACACCAGAGTAGCACCAGAACCTGTGGGAGGAAGACAGGTAACACAGTTTACAATGTCTACACAATGTTACCAGTGATGCACTAATGCACACATGCACACGTGGACACATGCACACATGCACACATGCACACATGGACACAGGCACACATGCACACATGCACACGTGGACACATGCACACATGCACACGTGGACACATGCACACATGCACAGATGGACACGTGTACACATGGACACATGCACACATGCACACGTGGACACAGGCACACATGCACACATGCACACATGCGCACATGCACACGAGGACACATGCACACATGCACACATGCACACGTGGACACAGGCACACATGCACTCATGCACACATGCACACCCCGCAGTATACACACAGAGCACTACTGAGTTACACTAGTATTACTAGCACTATCAGGACTATTATAGGTATTGTTAAAACACACTCACCAGCATGGATGGGCTGCCTTGCTGTAACACCGGAGGGACCTGCAGAAATGAGGGGATTAATGTCAGTGGGCACAACTGTGCCATTGATACTGCGTATGATACAGTGCAGTAGTACACCAGTTGCCTTTCACATGTCAACTTCTGATATTGGCAATATCACACCTGCACAATTACATACTATGTTGACAGCTACATACCACGGACACACCTTACACATGCATAAACTAACAGTGTACAGAACAGTCAAGTGTACATATGGCATATTACCTGCACACTCCATGTCGTGTTGCTGGGTGGATCCAGCCTCCATCATAATGCAGGTGTGTTGCTGTTGATGTTCCTGGGCTGGAGCCACAACACTTAGGAGTAGCCCCTCCAATCTGGTGAGGGGGGGATGTGTGGCCACCCCACCTCCTGTGGTGACCTGTTGCCTGTGGATATCCGACGCACGCTGACGGACATTTCTGATTAAATCACTGCAGTGATGTCGTACCTGCTCATATGTCCTATTATGCATGCCAATGTCATTTACCCTACGGACAAGGTCTTGCCACAGTGCAGCCCTCTCCTGCTGATTCTGGCTGGTGCGGGAAAACAGTATGTCATAATCCTGCACCAGGCTCTGGTGTATCTCTTCATCTTCTGCAGCAGAGTAGGCAGGATTTCGCTGACGCGCCATGTCCCTGGAAGAGAACACAAACAGGATATCAGCAGACTATGTCAGCAATATATGGCACACATACTATACATGATACTCAACTATAGTGATATACTACTACTCCCATATGTAGCACGTGTTTGTCTCTTGGTGGATACACAAGTACATGGCCCGATATCAGTGCTCAGCCAACACCTGTGCAACAATACCTGCCATATTCCATACAACATAGTAGCATGCCCCATCGGTCAGCACACTGAGACAGGTCCAATGCACAACCTCACTCTGGGGGTTCATACCAAGGTACTGTATGTGGAACGCCATCCACTAGTGTGATCTGGACACAAATTACTCGGCCTGGATATACATATCCCACCACCACCACCAGCACAGTAGACTACTTTGATATATATGTGATTAGACAGATATTCACTTTAGGACTGACATGGTATCCATGCAGCCCACTGGGCCAGTGGAAGCCACAACCCACACTGCTGACCCCTTTGTGAATGCTTCCCACGGACATCCAAAGAATTCATGGAACATGCACACACATTTCTAACCCAGACCCTATGCACAAAGGTTAGGCATCCTGTCTGGTGGACCCCAGCCAAAGGCAGATCATATAACGATAGAAGGAGGCTACTGCAGGACAGAGCAGATTCACATAAAGGGAAGGCATCTGTGGTCAGCACTGGTAATAAGCTATGGTCTCACATAACAACATCCACGGCCTACTCTGGGAGGGAAATGGCCACGAACACTATAGATAACCACAAGGCCTTCTTCAGTTATGTTAGACATATGGACCAAACGCCTCAGATATGCTCTGAGTTACTACACACCTACTTAACATTCACTGAACACACAGATATTGGCAACATTCTGGCAGACAGGTTCAGTGCACATATCCCCCCTCCTTCTCCCCCACACTTAGAAATACTTATCACAGCTGAATGTAACCTCCCTATCATCTCAGATGTCCAGGTGAGGGCCTCCCTCAGCAAAGCAGAACACACAGCATCAATGTGACCTGATGGTATCCCTGGATGTGTGCTACGTGAACTCCAAGAGGAGATACAACAGCATATAAGACTGATATTTAACCTTGGCCATACTACAGGATATGTACCTGAACACTGGCATACAGCAACAGTGGTCCCACTCCACTAAGGAGGCACCTCTACTGACCCTGGGAACTACCGCTCCATAAGCTTAACCAGCCTGGTCTGCAAAGCTACAGCGATATTGGGTACCTGCAGACACTTGATCCCACCCAGTTTGCCATTGTGATGGGCTGATCCTGCCTTTTAAACCTGGTTGACCTTTCAAAACAGTCACTACAGCCATTGATGAGGGCAACGCAGTCCATACAGCCTACCTGGACTTGCCTAAGGCCTTCAATGCAGTACTCCACTCAGGCATCATAGACAAGCTCATTAGCTTACATGTTACTACATATGTCACATGATGGGTTGCACACTGGTTGACATACACAATCCATAATATCGATATTGCGGGAGCCATGTCAGACTCAATGCCAGTCACATGTGGTATCCCACAGGGCTCTGTCCTAGGACCCCTCTTGTTTGGCATTTACTTCTCAGATGTGAAAGCAAACATGTGCGGGTTGTGGATGACAAAGTTCCCAGATGACTGTGAACTAAGCGCCATAGTCGTTACACCAGCTGACACACACATCCTACAGACAGGCCTCACTGAAACAGACAACTGGTGCCAGGATCATGGCCTAACACTGAATGACATGTAATGTATAGTCATCCCCTTTGGGTGGAACTACGTGCACACAACTTATCACATGGACATACCTATAGATATAGACCAATGACACATATGGAGGGTTCACAGTATGTAGACTATTAACTTGTTACTTTACATTACCTGTGTTTGTCGCAGCTGGTTGCGTTACCGTTACTTTAGCTTCCTGCTGCTGCTAGCCCAGCTTGGTACTGACACTGCTGACAGCTTCAACTTAGTTTGTGTAACGTGTGTTTTTGTTTGTGTTCTTTTTTTCTTTTTTTTTTTTCTCTCTCTCTCTCTCTCTGTCTGCCTCCAGATGGTGCAATGAAAGTATTGCATGTGTGGAGTGGGAGTACAGGATGCTTTTGTAGGTATCTGCATAAGTCCATGTGATGGCCTCTGAACCAATTGTAAGGCAGCATTTCTTAATTGCATGCAGCCAGTTGTGTACTGATTGCAGTTCTCACTGTGATTTCAGGACAGTGCTATAAAAGGGTATGTGAGATAGGCGTTGCCCTTTCAGATTGTAAGGGCGGGGACCATGCTGGTATGCTGTGGACACTGTTCTGTGAGAGTAAAGGTTAGTATCTCTCTCATGATTCAGGCTGTGTTGTAGATTCACATTTCTCCATTCCTCTCTCCTGTTTCCTGTACTAAGTGTGTATGCACACTGACACCTACAACTATATATATATATATATATATATATATATATATATATATATATATATATATATATATATATATATATGTAAATATACATACATTTATATATGTACATTAACTGACATTATTACTTACTAGCTACCAACTAGCATGGCTGTTTCTGTTCACACACTACTATTATAGAAATCCACTAGATTTGACAGTAAATATACATGACATGCTTTGTGTACTACACATCCTATATTCCCTTTACATTCATTCCTACTATTACATGATATATTTATTGTAGCACAATGTTCTTATATAACAGTCATGGCTTAGTGGTAAGTCATGCAGACTACTGTTTCCAAGGTCCTGGGTTTGGGACTGACAGTGGGATTTTATTTTGCTTTTGAACTGACTACAGGACCTGTCAATCAGAGTGACTAAGGCACTTTTAAGCAGTTGTAACCAGGTTAGCGCTGGTTTGCGCAGAGCTCCTACATGCACACTGGCGTTCAGCTCCGCGCACACCCGCTTACAACCGCTTAACAGTGCTTACTCTGGCGCACACCCGCGCTATTTTCTTTGAAAGAAATGAAAATGGGGAGACAGGAAAGTGGTGAAAAAGGGGTCACAAAGAGGGTAAGACAGTAGGGAAACAAGCTTGGGTTTTGCAGGAGGGATGTAGGTAAGGCCCATAGATGCCCATTTCTTCATCAGCAACAGCTGTGCATATGTTTGTAATTTGGTGTGACATTTGAAACCTTCCACCCCTGAGAGAGGTGTCAGGACAACAATAATACTTGTTGTACAGCCAATTGTAATTGATAGTTTCCATGTCCAGCAGACATGTGTGCAGAATGGGCAGCTATGTATGGGGTGTAATTTTTTTGTGGGTACAGAGTGCCCTTTTTTTTTTCAGGTGAGAGTGGTATGTCAGGTAAAGGAAGTCGGTATAGCTGGGAAGGTAGGTTGGGTAGGTCAAGAGACAAGACAAACAAGACGCATACAGGGGCAGTGTATGACACGTGTGGGGGGGGTTACACAATTGACGGGGACGGATGTTTGGATATCCAGAGCCCATGAGCCCACAGATGGCAACAGTGGAACTGATATCCCCACCCATGGGCAGTTGCCACTGTTCCTTCACTGCTCAGGACGGGGCTATGCTGGGGGCTGTGTAGGCCGGGCAACAGGCATGCCCGTAAGTTGTGCCACCTGTGCCTCAAGCTGGCGTAGGGGCCCAAGAACAGAGTCCCGGATCTCCCTACGCACCACAGTCCGGACGCTACGGAGGGTGACTGGTGGTTCTCCTCTGGCCACACTTGCAGAGGGGGGACAGGCCCCATCCCCTACAGCGCTTCCACCCGCAGGTGGCACAGGGCCACCAGAGGAGGGTCCAGACTGGGCACTAGTGCCAGGTGCACTCGCCAGCTGAGGTGGGAGAGGTGGGTCTGCTGGAACCTGCCTTCCCTGTCGCCCTATGTTTTCATTATGTCATGACAGTTTGGGTTAGTAACATACAATACCATTCACAATTAGTTGTAACAGCATGCATTAGTATTCCCATTAACCAAACACCCAGATATTCACACCATTGAACAGCGAGCATAACACATGCATAATTTGAACAGCAATACACAGTCCAACAACATGCAGGGTTGATTGATGGCAACAGGCCATCAGGTTTGGATGTATGAACAGGGCAGATGCATCAACGTACATGCAAATATTTATGACCCAACAGGACAAATGTCCAGGGGTGTTAATTGTGATTGCACATACCATTTTCACGTGGAATGGATTATATGTGGTTATAGGGTGGGGTGAAGAAAATATTATTAACACCTTTGAATACCAATACATATGCTGTACATTTCTAATAGCTGCAGATATATACACACTACTGTTCTAACTACAGTTTCCTATATGATAACTACTTCAATTTGGTGATAGGACTGTTACTGCTACATCAATATACATTTTATTGTTATTCATACACGTTCATATCTGGCTTTGTTCAGCTACATCATCCTGCTACATTTGCTTTATATAGCTATAGACAACTGTGGATGTTTGGTATTTCAGACAATCATACTATCTGCATATTGCAGACTGAGAGCAACATATCCAGATTTTGGGATACACATTCCAGCTGCAGCAACACTTTGAACACATTTTGCAGTTTGGTTCTGCTTGTCACATTCATTTCATTCTGTACTGACTGAAGTATTCTTTATTCAGGGGTTATTACTACTTTATTGATGGATTCATAACTCTTTCTCACACTCTCTCACTTGTTTTCATTTTACTATTCAGGATGGTACTTACTTCTAGGCTTTATTGACATGTTTTACCTGTAGTTATTACAATCCTTTCCAGCAGTCTCACTTCTGTCATGTTTCAGTATTTCAACAGGGATATATTTCACACATGTGATTTGCTCATCTTCTGCAGCTGTACTTTTCAGCCTGCTGCAGGTTGTGTACTATTATATTACAGGTGGGGCATCTTTATTTCAGACTTTATTTCAGACATTTTCATTTTTCTGTTTGGATTACAGACTGCAACACACTTTTGTAATCAAGCAATACTTGCAAACACTCTTACACTGTTACTTGCACATTTTATTACTTAGTGACTACACTGCATTCTTTTGCTGTCATACTTTTATATTTCTTTACAGTTACTGGGAGAGGATTACTGACCTGCCTGGTGGCGCTACCGCACCAGCCTATCACCATAGGCTCTGCGGTTCGCAGAATGGACACCTGCAGCTGTAATATAAATGAAGTAATATTGGAATACACATCTCCATAATATCAGCTAGTTTAATTTCTTACATACATAATTAAATGTAACTTACTCAGTAGTGGGGCATTGGGCATTTGCCAGGCCTCCTGGATCCAAAGGTTCAATTGGTCCTGCTTACGTCTCTTCAGGTCCGCATGGTGGTGACGGACCTGCTCACCAGTCCTTGGAATCCCTGTGGCACTGGTGAGATCATGAGCCAACCAGTCCCACGCCTCAGCCCTATATGCTCCCCACAGGACCTGGCCCTGCATGAGTTGGGCCTCATGATTGTGGACTAGGAGCCAGACCATATATCTGGACTCCTCAACGCCCCACCTCTGTGCTCGAAAGCAACTACCCTCACCTACTCCTGACATTCTGGCTGCAAGTTAGTTCTACAATTGTTTATTCTGTGTATTCCCGCCTATGGGGCTTATATATGCCGTTTTTCCCGCACTTATCTGTGATTGGCCATTTTGGAATTGTATCAACTTCACAAAACCTGCTTTGTCATGCTCCACTTTCTATTCATTCCTATATATTTGCTATTACTGCATTTCTAAGTACCGCTGTCATGGCTTAGTGGTTCAGTACCTTGACTATGGTGCATGGTATCCTGGGTTCGAACCTAGCCACTGCTTTTTATATTTTATGACTGTCTAGACAGGCTAGGGGTATGTCTGTGTAAAGGCAGTTTTGTTACAGCTTGCTCAACGTTGCCCGTTGGTTAGCTTGTTGGCGCGGTGCACAGCTCCGCTCAAATGAGTTACGCTAGTTTACGCTTCATCTGGCTGTCAGCATGCATATTACACTCAGCTCAGCTAGGGGCATACAGTTTCAGCATGTTAAACCACTGCTCACCTACGGACACTCATTTTACACCTTTTAAACCACTGCTCACCTACGGGCAGATGCACTCACCTTGTTAAACTGTAGCTCAGCTATAAGCACATCTGGCATTTTTTATTATTTTGTTATCTCACATTTCTTCAAAATAAATGGCCCATTGCATTACATTTTGCATAAAATATAATTTTATATGTGTACATATATGTCAGGGACTTGTTTCGTGCTTATTTTACTAAAAATAAAAATTGATGTTGTGGGTGCTCTAACCATGACTGCCTGCTCTTCAGTCGATGTCTCTACCACTACACTATTGCTTTTTGGCTTACTTTGCATAGTTAGTTCTTATATGCTTTTCCACTTACTGCTAACTGTGGCTGAGCTACGGGCACGCCCGCGCAAACGAGCGCACTCACGGGCAAACATCTTTACAATTTAAAAAATATATATAACATGTTAATTTATATATTTTATGTTCATAGTCTGTGGGGGCATGTGTTGTGTTGTGTTTATTCACATTTCCATGGACTCTGTCGTGGGTGTTTACTTTGGGCACTTTTACTCTTCTGGGGGCGTGTCCGCTTGCAGGGCTCGGCCTATGGACACGCCCCCTACTGTCTTCCACGGACCGTGTTAGCCTTAGGTGTGATTCAGCATGCCCTCATGCATATGCATGACATGCTGACGTCACACCGTTTAACTGCAGCCTCCGTGTAAGCCTTGTATCTCTTACACAGAGGCTTCGTGATTCCTGCCCCCGGTCTTTCGCTGAAGTTGGTTTATGCTGATTTCATCTCGATGATGTCGTCTTTGATCTTCTGGGATTTTGACATTATGAAATAGGCCCATATATGCATACATATTCTTCTGTAAGTACACAATGCTTAAGCATGCTTAAGCTCTAAGCCTACTCATTTCCAGTGGACCTGGCTACTACATATTTGTAAGTTTCCTGATCAAATCCCCAAATTATATTTTTAAGCTGAATTCTACTGAAAGATTGGGAAGGAGTAGTGAATACCCTGGAAATTCAGATTTTAAGTACCTTAGGGGATTTCACACTGACTGTAGCAGATTTCCTCACTAACTCTTTGACCCTTCATTATGCTATACCTTCTCAACCTCTTCAAGAAATCAGCCTTTATATTTATTTGGAGTTCATATATTGGGAACATTAGAAAACCTGACAGTTAAGAATAAGGCTCTGAGCTGTTAATGAGCCCCTTCCTGTAAGCAAAGTATAGGGTTTTATTACATCCACCACCATTTGCCTATTGTTGACTCATAGTGAGCCTCATAACTAGACAGTGCTGTGAAGTCACCCCTGCAAAGGGACACTTTATTTACGGAGAGGAGATATAAGGCTATTCAATAATTCAAAACTGTACCTATGTTCCTATTTTAAGTCATATACTTTAACTGTATTGCATGAATTTTTAGACAGCAATAGCCATTTGTATAATCTATGCAAAACTTATCTTCTGTGTATAAGCTTCAATCTTTTATTAATGCATTTTAATATCCTATGAGTGGATGTGATTTGTTGCAGATTAGGCCTTGACGGTTAACTTATCAGCTGAATATAATGTCTACTCTTGTTAAGACTGTGTACAAGCTTCATTTATAATAGAATAGAATACATTTCAGCATAATTAAAAAAATAAGTTATTGAACTGAAGTATTTTACTAAGGTAGCCACATTTTGAAATACGTTATTTGAATCCACATAGTTCAGAGATGATAGTCACAAATTGCACATACAAGAAGTTGCCGCATGTAGACTGACTGTTATAACACTGTACAAGTTTGCATGTGAACAAAGCAATTTTGTTTTGTTTTGTTTTTGCTGTATAATGTTCAGTTTAGATATTCCCTACACCATCCAGAGTCCCAACACCAGACTGCTGTGACAGACAAAAATTGGAAACTATAAAAAATGTTATAATTTCAATTATATTAGCTTCTTTCATGCATCCAAACTCTCAAAATGTCATGCCTTTAAATAACAGGACTCATTTTGTCATGTCTTGTATTTCAAAATCTTTGCAACAATGTCCTGTAAATGCTAACTTGAGTATACATGTGCTCATAACACATGTACTCGAGCTCATTAAATTCATAGTAAATTACACAGAGAAAAAAAAAAGCATTTCATGTGTCACTCCCTTCCTGCACCCATACATGTGTCCGCAGCTTACCTTATTATTCTCATTTCAAGGTCACTGCACCTTGTAGATGACTGGGAGATAATATAAAATCTGTTTTCTTCTATAGCTGGGAGGCTGTGAGATCACGCCATGCACTAAACACTGATATATGAGCATAATGATCTTGTTGTTATGTGAAGCAAGGAGCACCCTACAAGCAATTACCAACTCGAGAGGATAAGTTCAAGCAACTATAACTTATGCTTGGCTGATCCAAACAAGTGACTGTAAGAGTAAATAATCTTAGTCAAAATAATTAAATCAATTAACTGAATCAAATTCATTCATGTGTTTGCCACTGGATGCAGTGACAAGGGAAGACACCAATGCATTTCCTCTTGCTTTCCACCAAGGAAGTAATTGAGGAAAATATGTAACTTGTTTTTTTTTTTAAGTTTGTTTTGTTTTGGCATTCAAGAACACAGTCAGTGAAAGTTTAGACAGAATCATTTCCATCAGCTATAACAGTCTTGCAAAGTTAATCTGATCTCCTCAGATTATTTAATTTTCTTCCCGCTGTCAAATTAATAATGCTACATCAAGTGTATGCCATCTGAGTCTGTGTCATGCATACGTAGATTAATCAATGAAGAAACACAACTAAAATAATGCATCAAAAAAGAAAAGAACCTTTTCCTACACTACTAAGTACAGTTCATCACTGAAAAGTATGTCATGCTGTCTTAAAAGCATGAACATATGATCACTGTTACTGTTCACACCTTGTTTCTGACTTTCTTCAGAAAGTAGGGCAGCTCTCAGCACTCTCTCAAAAATACTCCCCCCCCACACACATGCAAATGGACATGGAACCATTGACAGTTGCTTGATAAATACATAACTAGTCATAACATGTATTATATTCCATTTTTTTTCTGTATAGCCAAGCTACAAAGAATGTTTTTGGAAAAATATCAAGGTACTTCCACTGATCTGACTCTGTCACTTAGCCAGTTACACAGTTTTGTGACTGGTATAAATAAAACAGTAATCCTAAAAAGTCTGTACTGGTTGCTGATACATTTACTTCGTAAAGGGGTGATTTAATGCAAGAAAGAAAAAGACATTTGCTATGGTATTGATTTCCCTCAGAACTTATTTTGAGTAATATTTATTCTGTGACCATGTCAAGATACAGTGTAGCTTTATATTGCTGCAAAACTTAAAACCTGTGGCATTAGTCAGCTTAGATGTTGTTTTGCAAAGGAAATGTATTAAGTGTCTATGAGAAACCACGATAGTATAAGTTATATTATTGTGTATGAAACTTATTTTAGAGTCTAATAAGATACAATGGTTCACTACTCTAAATGTTACAACCCACATATTTTAAAATCTCAGAAAAAGAGGAGAAATCATTGGTCACCACTACTACTACATTAAAGGAGTTTAATTGTTTTCAGAACAAATTTAGAATGAATATAAATAATCTATTCTTTATAAAAAAATATCACTTAAACTGTGGTGTATTATGTACTTCAAATAAGATATGTAATTCTGCAATAATGACAGATAAATAATCATTTTCCATTTTTGGCTTGCTAATCCCAAGCTACCTTCTCATGCCATTTAATTTTGCCTTACTGCATTTTCACCTATATATATATATATATTCCATCTAACTTAAGTACTTATATTTAGGCGGTCAGAATATACAACAGTGGATAGACGTTTCCCATTGAAACATATACCTGTTTTTTTCTAAAATCATTTTTTCATTACTTTTTGAGTATCTTCCTTTGTAAATTGGTGTCTCCTGTGCTAAAAAACCCTGTTGTGTTTTGCTCATAATTTTGACTAGAATATAATTTCTTTTCTCAACAGTAAAATGATATTTGTTGCAGCACTTTTTATTTTGTTATACTATAACATTGTAAGGCAAATATGGCTAATACTTCACCCATTTTATGAAGCCATACTACATATATGCTGTTACAGAATTGATTCTCAACGCTAAAATGCATTGTCTTCCGAAAAATATTAAGTTATTGAAACTCTTGACTATTATTAGGTGAACCTTAAATGAATGGTTGAAGTAATTTACTATAGTGCACTTTCTTCTATGCCCATTATCATACCTTGTGAAGATTGGGTAGAGATGGGTGAAGGTTGCCAGCCTAGTCAAATAGAATTTGATACATAATTCTGGCATTTGTAAATATAAATGTAAAATGCAGGCTTGTTTCTTAAATGTAAAGAAATACTGTGAATGTTGAACTTAAAACAATGTGGCAACATTGCCATCTGCTGTAAAGAAAGCTAAGTCAAGCAATTCTTGTTGGTCCTTTGAAATTAAAATTATATCATCACTGCCTTTGATGTTTTACAAGTCAGCTTCAGTCCGGCTGGATGGGGGGGGGGTTGCATCCTGCCTATTGTTTTAAGGCTAAAGTTAATGAACAGAATTTACATGTGGAATGTCCTTTATTGCTCTAAGTGTAAAATAATGTAAATGCAGTTTCTGTGTGGCCTGGGAACCAGGAAAGTGTCAAAATGATGTAATGTGTATACTGGGAAACCTAAATGTCAAAAAACATGATGTAATCTGGGAAGGCCCAGCAGAAATGTTTGTTAGTGATTTTAAAAACTATTGATCAGAGAGAGTCTGTAAGCATTTTTGTCTGACTATTCAACTCAGCACTGCCTTGCTCTATGTAAGTAAGTTATTTTAGAAGTATGTTTTTTGTAGCAATAGCTAGGAATTAGAAAAAGATTAGACTAAGTGTTTTTCTGTTATATCAGAACTGTACTACTGAATTAGTTTAAGTTTCTGTGTGATCGCTGAACTCTTGAATAGCACTGTGGTGTAGTAGGATTGTCTTATGTTTTTAGTATTTATTATTAAATATTTTTAAACCCTTTTCAACTGTGGCTGGATTATGTGTAGATAAATTAAGCTCTAGAGTACATTGCATGCTTATAAGTGATCCTGTAATAAGCCCTTCCAACAAGCCTTGATTTCTTAAGTTACACTACTATTGGATATTAATAATGCACGGTAATAATTGGACACCCTTTTAAGGGCCTTTGGGTAGCTGATAATTATTAACTGTTGGTGGCAGTAATTACTACCATGTAGTCTGGGCATATGGGCACAGCTGCAGAATCTGTGTCAGCCTTTCCCAGGAGTGCCTGTGAAGTTGTATAAATACTTTTCTCAAAGTGTGTGTGTGTGTCAGCTACTTGGGCAGGGACACGCAGCACTGGTTGGACAGAGAGGGTACTGGAGGCTAGCTTGCCAGCAAGGGTGAGCTCTGGACCGTATAGCTGTGCCAGTGGGGAGTCTTATTGTGGACTTGGGGAGCAAGGGAGTGATGAGACCTGGACTGACTGTGATCTCTGTGTGCTCTTAAGAGAAATTGCACTTTACTGTGTGTATTTGTTATCCTTTCCTCTCATATGAGATGCTCTCTCTGGTGTTAGTGGTGAGGATTGAAGCTCCTTGATTGCTGTGCCAGGGCATGGGTGTCACATAACTGACAATGTATGCTTTCTACCTTTGGTCTGGTGGGTTATCATCACTAGTGGCTAAGTAGATGAATGCATGAAAACTACTGGAATCCTGAGAGCCTGTAAACTGTATTGAGTCACCTTTACAAACTCTGACAGATCCTACATGTAATTTCCAGTGTTAAAATACAATGCTTAATTAGATACAGGACTATGATTTATTTGGTGATTTGGGCAGTCCCTATCTTGAAAGTTCCTGATAGCTTCTTAATACACTATTAATTTGCTGAAACATGATGAGTGAATAGGAAAAGGAAGTACATGCACTAGAAACCCAGAAGTGAGAGATGCTAAGTGACACAGAAAAAGTCTAACAGAACATTTTGTTGAGGACTAGCAGTTTTCAATGGATTGGATTGAGATTTTATATTGTTGCTACAGATGCATGGAAAGTATATCCCTCCTACGTATGCCAAATGCTGTCCCTCCCTAAGAAAGGTCACCTTAAATATATCACTAAGCTCTACATTCCTAGACTACTGCCCAGCCACAATGGATATTGCTCATCTCATCAGGTCTAAGCATTATGTGCCAGTATTGCTTTTCCATTAATCCCTATAGTACTGTTTGGTTAGCAGTTTTTGAAGTAGCCAATTTAAGCAATGATAATTCTTACTTATAATACCTTTTGGTTCTCCCTCAAATAATCCATGTAACTATTCACAGATTACTAAGAACTTCTGTGGTATTCAGATCAAAAAGTATAAGTACTGTGTATGTACCATATACTTGTGAAACACTAGATACAGAAATAAACTTAGCAAATATGTTATGTCTTGCTTTGAAGTACACCTGAGCACAGGCATATATCCCTCCAGCTTCCAACTTATTAATCCTGATGATGACTTGTGGATATCATCTTCAGGACTACAAATGGTGTGCAGTAAAGCATTTAATGTATGCAATGAAATTAGTCTTCTTCAGATCTGGATCAGTCATTATGAGCCACTTAGTCTAGTCATTACTGAAAATAGCTAAAAACGTACATTAAAGAATCCAAGGTACGCTTACCATGATATTATTAGCTAGGAAGTTGCTAAGAAGTTGAGAACATCATTCCTTGACCATGTAGTGCTATCAAACTATATCTGCTACTGCAATCCCAACTTTCTAAACATTTTTCTTCATACCACCTCTGAGCATGTATATATTTTCTGATATTATTTAACATTTATCTAGAAATTCTTGCCACCTCTATTTTCTGTACAGTGAGGACTGACTGAATGGCTAATGCCTAACCTTCTCTGTTTATTTTATTTGAGGATTCAGCAATGTTTGTGTAAATGGACTTAGGGACAGGAAAACTACATGGCTATCAAGTAAAATAAATAAATAAAGACCGCAAGTAGGAGCATGTAATACAGTCATTGTCTGAGGTCATCCTGGGACTCAGGCCAAATTTTATCAAGAACCAATATCTCAAACATACAGAATAGGGAGAATAAGGATTTATTACCCTTGTAAGACCATTTTGGTGATTCAACCGGTTGTGAATCACAGAAAGTTGTTGACTAATAGTGAGTAAACGAGTAAACTGCTCTTGTCTTTGACTGACCAAGTTTGCTGACAGAGTCCAATTTTATATATATATATATATATATATATGCGCCCACACACACACACACACAGACAACTCTCGCTCTCTCCATATGTGTGTGTGTGTGTGTGTGTGTGTATATATATATATATATATATATATATATATATATATATATATTATATATGTATGCAGGTATGTATGTACATGTGTGTGTGTGTGTGTGTGTGTGTGTGTGTGTGCACACGCTTGTTATGTGTGTAGTCCACTGTGTGTTTAGTAGTGTGTGACTCTGAGCAAAGTCACTTAACTAGACAGCTCCCATAACTGGGGCATTACAAACACATAAACACACACACACACACACACACACACACACACACACACACACACACACACACACACACACACATACATACATACACAAATACACAGGTATACTTGGCTCTGTCACTCCGCATAACAGCAAATCTGCAGTTAAAAATCATTTTGTACTCACAGAACAGCTTGGCTCTGTCTCTGTCTTTGCACAACAGAACTGTGCACTTGCTGAACAGCTTTGCTCTATCTCTCACTCTCTCTACACATCTTCATTATGGATCTGTGCACTTGAAATATGCCACCCAGGATGATGATGTACTTGGTTGCTCTATTAAATCTCCTACAGTTTTCTTTCTAAAGATGATATCCAAATGTTGAGGTTTCTGGGGATTGTTGTGTTACAGAGGTCTCCAGTGAGGTACTAAAGCCCTGATGTGTTTATAGAAGTTTAACAGTGAGGCTTGTTTTATTTAGCAGATCTATCACCCAACCCCAAGCCAACATGAGACTAGGCAGTTGCCTAAGTTATCTAGTGCTAAATTTGTCTCTGAATGTGGCATTCTCATTTGTGAAATGAAAAAAACAATTATTCTTAGAACTTCTGACAAAATGGACTGGAATTATTCCAGTCATTAAAAAGAGACAATGATTTATAATTGCTTTTTATACTTCTTCTGTTGATGTTTACATTACAATAAATATACAAAAGATTGCTTTCATAATTCTTCTTCTGGCTTTTCCCGGTTAGGGGTCACCACAGCAGACCACCTGTCTGCTCATGATTGGCAGTGGAGTTTTACAGTGTCAAATTACCAGCCCAGTGCCCAACCTTCCACAGAAGGCACACACACACATGCCAATTTAGAGTGTACAATCCACCTACAGCATGTCTTTGGGGTGTGGGAGGAAACTGATGCAACCACAGGGTGGACATGCAGACTCCATACAGAAGGCACCCCAGCCGAGGATCAAACCAGAAAACCTCTTATTGTGAGGTGGCAAAGCTAACCGCTGCACCACTGCAGCCACCCTAAAAGATTTCTTTCATAATAACATTTAATATTGAGAAAAGCCGAAAGAAGAAGAAGAATAATTGGTCAGTTGTGTTGAACTTTTTCCCTTAAAAAAAGAACAGAAAAATAAATTATCTATTACAACAAAATAGAAATGAATGCTTATATCATATATAAATATACAGCAAGAGTCGTATAATTTAAAGAAACTTTATATTTTGATTTTTTCTTTCTAAAGAGAACATAAACTATATGGGGCAGGGGTATGTCAGGTGCATCGGTAAGTAATATGACAATTTGTTATTTATTAGATCTGCTAATACCTATTATAGCTTTAAATATAAACAAGTTAATTCCATTTTGTTTTATTTTCTACTGAAATGTTTATTTCATACATAGGCTGTTTTCTCAGAATAATAACAAATATTGCTTATGAATTATTATAATATCAACATTAAATACATGGTTTTGCCTCTTTAACTGATTTGCATACTCATTTATGCAAATTGTGTGATGACTGTGCCACAGATCAGTTTTTAAAGGGCAGTAGAGTTTCTTAATCTATTACTATATAAACCCATATGGTGAGAGGTTAAGGAGCACTGTTCTTTTCTTGGCATTCCTTTCACTCTGTTAACCTCTCTGCTCATGCTGTAGTAGAGAAGTCTTTAGCTCAGTATACATATATGCTTGTAGTTCATTAATTACATCAAATATTTGTCTTTCTTTAGACTTATAGAGATGTTGTTAATATTAGATAGATTTACTCAAACAGTTCATTTCTGTGAGAAAGTTAATACAGTCATTAATTCTCAGTAGAGAAAGTGTGAGCATAGGTTGGAAATATCAAATAAATGATTTTAAATATAGAGATGCTAATTCTGAGGTTTCCCGTCACTGAATTAACTGACCCCAAGTGGCAATTAAATGTGTGGTATACACAGATATTTAAAAGTAAATAAGTTCAAGTAATTTTCTTGCAAATTATACATTTTCTGTAAGAAGACAATGATGGAATGAATTCTGAGGAATGTTCAGTCTTGGTACACTAAACTTTTAAAATAAAAGAAGGCTGTACCTGGCTGTGCTGCCACTAAACAATTATGCCTTAGGATATCTACTCAGACTTCACCTCACAATCTTATCCCAATGCTGCTGACAAGTAAATATTTTCTTTTCTGTACTTAAAATGCAATAGCTAGAACTAATTTCAAAGTAGTTGACTATGTGTTGTGTTGTGCCAGATGTCTGCATGTAGATCTGGTCTAGTGAGTAATTCTGGTGAGAGAATGGATACTTTTATTGTTCGTGTGAAATTTACTATTGCCAGTACTGTGTTTTTAATTTGTCTGTGTGCTCTGATTTGTTTGTTTAAAAACTCATTGTGCTTGCAGTAATCAAAGCTCCGTATCAAAGCTAGGCTGCAACAGCACAAGAGGACGTCTACAGAGACTTGACCTCAAAAATTGATCTCACTACACCCAAGAAGGAAAAATGTTCTCTTTTTTCATTTCAGTTCGGATGTGTTTCAATTAATTTCAAAGTACTTTATTGTGGTTTGTGATATGGTAGACTTTTGCATTTAGAACTGGTTTATTATGAAATCTATTAATGAGAGAAACAGAGCTGCCGCTCTGGGCAAACTATATTATCATGTTTTTTTATTGACCTGTGTTCTCTGTTTTGTTTGTTTAAGCTCAGTGTGTTGGCAAGCACTTCAGCACTATATGACCAGGCTGCAACTACATGCCTGAGGACATCAGAATGGGCTTAATCTCAAAATCGAATCCTATTATAGGTTCATAGGTTGGTACTAGGCTATCGGCCCTAGGGCCTATACAAGCCCAGCCATATCAATTCCCTGGCTATTTCTTCCCAGAATATTTACTTCCCTGGTCCCCTGTCTAGCAGGGCACTGACGTGAACCCCGGGGTGAATTTCCTATCTCCCATCCAATCATCAAGGCTCCTTTTGAAGAGGGCCAAAGATGCACTCAGCTTGACATGTATGGGCAGTCTATTCCAGAGTATGGGGAGTCTTTGGGTCAGGAATCTATCCCTCCAGCATATTTTGTTCATTGTTCATTGTGATGACCAGATTTAGATCCCTGGAGCATGTAGCTCTGAGGGAATTGGAATCTGTTTAAGTGTAGCGTGTCCAACAGCACTGGTTTGACATGGCCTTGTATGTTAAACAGAGATCACCTCTGAGTAGGCGATATGCGACAGAGTATAGCTGGAGTTTTTTTAGATGGTCAGCATAGACCATCTGCTTTAGGCCTGTGATTCTTTAGTGAGGCATTTCTGTGACCTTTTCAGTTGTTGCAGATGTCTTGTGAGGTACATACCAAATGGGGCGTTGTACTCCATAATGGGTCTAATGAGGGATGAGTACAGTGGGACAATGACCTCCTTTTTCCTGGATGAAAAGCCTTTAGTTATGAGGTGTGCCACACAGAAGGATTTCCTGACTGTGGTGGCTATGTGGTTATCGAAAGTGAGACCACTGTCCACCTGTGTCCCTAAGTCCCTTATCACACTTTCAGTGTTTGGTGTACTGCCTCTTATGTGGTAATTCATGAGTACATGTTTTTTCCCAAAGGGGATAACTATACATTTCTTGGCATTGAGCTTAAGCCCATGGCTCTGGCACCAAGCATCTGTTTCTGTAAGGCCCTTTTGTAGAATGTCCATATCATTTGGGGATTCAATAATGGCTCTCAGTTTGTAGTCATCTGCAAACTTTGTTAGTCAGAGTCTCTTAGTGCTGGCCTGTACTTCAGAGAAGTAGATGCCAAACAAGAGTGGTCCCAGGACTGAACCCTGAGGTACTCCGCTTGTCACTTGTCTCGAGCTGGATTTTGAGTCGGCTACTTTTACAGTGTGGGTTCTGTCAGTAAGCCAGCTGGCAATCCATCGAGTGATGTAGGCATTAATGCCCAGCTTAGCAAGTTTATCTATGATTCCAGTGTGGGGGATGGTGTTGAAGGCCTTGGCAAGGTCCAGATAGGCTGTGTGGACTGCCTTACTCTCATCTACGGCTCTGGAGACTGATTCAAAGAAGTCAATCAGGTTGAGGGGACAAGATCGGCCCTTTACGAAACCAAATTAGGTGGGGTCCAGTGTTTGAAGATTGCCAATGTCTTTGTTTTATAAGTTCCATGATAATGCATTCCATGGCTTTGCAGATCAGGCTCATCAGACTGATGGGACGATAGTTCCCAGGATCCAAGGTGGATCCCCCCTTGTGGAGTGGGATAAATGTAGCTGTGCACCACTCATTGGGCACAAAGCCTGAGGTGAGGCTATGATTAAACATGACACTTAGGTGAGGTGCCAGTTCATTTTGTAGATCATGTAGTACACAGCCCGGGATGTTGTCTGGTCCCATGGATGCTGTATTCTTAGCTTTGGAGAGTGCATTTTTTACCTGTGTGGCCATGAGTACTGGAGTTTGGCAATCTTTTGGTATTGAGATGGGCCTTTTAGGGGGTGAGAGGGGGGTGAAGCTGGCACTGAATCGATCTGCCAGGATATTGACAATATCTTTAGAATCAGTATATTTAATGCCATTCTGTTGTAGCTCAGAGCAGATCTGAGCATTGCCATTTAGATTCTTGACATAACTATAAAATGTCTTGTGGTTGTCCTTGGAATTTTTGGCAATTTTATTTTTGTAACTAGCTTTGGAGGATTTTATGAGGGATCTCAGCTTCTTACTGAGAATGGTAAGGGAGATTTTTTGCATCCTGGGATTTTCCTTTTTTCTGCAACAGTTTCTTCCTTCTGTTGTATAGTTTGTTTATGGCAGGGAACCACCAGATTGGGTTCCTTTTTTTGGAGGAGACTGTCTTGGTTCTGTTTGGAATGGCATGATTCATGCACGAGTAGATGTGCTCGTACAGTGCATTAGTGTAGGATTCAGTGGTCGAACTACCAGTTCCCGTCTGCATAGGTGAGACACCCTCATTATACCTTGAAAGTAACTATTTTTTATTTTCCCACTTAAATTAGAGGATGCTAGAGCTAGTTCCAAAGTATTCTACTATGTCTTGTGCTGTGGCAGATTTCTTTTTTAATTTAGAACTGGTTTAGGAAGAAATCTCCTACTGAGAGAAATAAGGACACTACTGTTCTTGATGATATTAACTATTGTCTGCATGGATATGTGTGTGTCTGCATGTGTGTGTATGTGTGTGTGTGTGTGTGTGTGTGTGTGTGTGTGTGTGTGTGTGTGTGTGTGTGTGTGCGTCTTTGTTTAGTTGACTTCTTTGAGCATATTTGTTTGATTATATTCAGTATAAATGTAGGGGCGCTGTGTCATCAAAAAGGGAAGTTACTAGTGGTGCCCCTCAGGGATTAGTCCTTAGGGCACTTCTCCTCAGTATTTACTTCTCTGATGTAAAAGTTGATGTCAATGGCCTGCAGCTGATTATGTCTGCACATAGCTGACATGCTTGTTTTGTAGGCAGGCATATATATATATGTGTGTGTGTATATATATATATATATATATATATATATATATATATATATATATACATATATATATATATATATATATATATATATATATATATATAGTATTGTGTCCTTTGACAAACATGGGCAACTATGTACCTATTAAATATATGACACCATTTTGAAAATTGACAAAGCTATTAGAGACCTGGGCACATTTGTTGATAGTAAACTACCTTTTGATCACCGTGTCTCTACCGTCATTATAAAATCCATTTATTTAGCAGATGTGTTACCTAGGCTATATTTTGTAGATCAAGAGAAGATATCATCTTGCTCTACACCTCCCTCATAAGATTCATAATAGAATATAATGTCCTTTTTGTTATGTACTTGTCTAAGCATGAGTCAACTTTTATTGACCGCAAAGTATCCTCACTAAGAGAATCAAGGGCTTGTCTTTCTTGTGATAGATAGACCACCTTAAAGCACTTTCTTCCTTCTCTGTTTCCTTCACATTCTTGAGGGGGAACACTGCCTTACCTGCAAAGCCTTAAGGATCCAGTCTTATACAATCTCTTCCATATCCACAAAATAAACAACTCTCTAAACACCCACTTAAAGGAAGTAAACTTCTTGCACAGTATAACTAGAACCTGTTGGTAGGATATAAATTTCTATTAAACATCTTTCTTTTATGGGTAGGCTTCTTTTAAACATGTAAAGTAGAGTAGCTCATTATTTTTATTTATTTTTATTTATTTATTTAAAGTAAAAAAGCTCATTACCACTGATCGACAAAACTATTTCTCCAAATTCCAAAACAGTAATAAAACAAACCCTCAGAAATTCTGGAAAGGAATCTCTACCCTCATCACTCCCGGCAAAACAGTCAACCCCAGCCCTGACCCCACTGCTCCTGACATAGACTTGGCTACACAATTCAACTCTTTTTTCATAACTTCTATCTCCAAACTAACATCTTCATTCTCCAACACCACTCCATCCTCCACTTCTCCCACATTCCCTTCTACTAACACTTTTCCCTCCACTTCCATCTCTTCTCTTCCTCCCTCTACATTACCATCACCCTCTAATACCCTATCTCCCCTTCCCTCACCTCTCTCACTAAAACCCATTCCTATATCTACTATAAAAAAACTCCTCCAGAAACTGAAGCCATGCTCCAATACCCCAGACAATATTCCTTCATACTTCATACAAATAAATAAAAAATATATAGTAATCCTTTGGAAATATATACATTCTTTCTAAGCTAATATATATGCACTGGGACTTATCATATCATTAGCCAGCAGGTATTACATTCCAGGCCAAGAAAGTAAATGTATTTAAAACATATTGATACAGATTATTACCAAATATGAACAAGAGTCTTATACTGTGATGACATTTTAATTATATATTAGGTGGTGATGATACTTCTGAAAACTGAAAGATGAAAGTTTACATGTCTGCTAAAACATTTTGAAATCATATAAATCTTTTAAATGTGAAAGATGTTATCAGATTTGTAGAGGCTGATGCATTATTCTTTACTCATTAATTTTAGATTGTTGGCTCAAGAATTAATGGAGTCTGTAGATCTAAGGATTTGACAACCAAACTGGAGGTAATTTAAAGTTAAATCAAGCCCTATGTCTGATCAGGATGTTTTTACATTTAATGTATAACTTTCCCAAAGAAAAACAGGAACAGGAATTATTAATAGACTTATGTCATATATAACAGAATGGAATATTTCCAAAAATTGTAGTTAAAAGAAACTCAAGGCTTCATGAGTATAAATAATAATGAACTATGTAGAACATTATTTTTATATGGTGAAATGATTAAACAAGGTTATAAATAAATAAAATAGTTGCAAATAATTACTTTCTATGCAAAGAAAATTATATGAATCTAAGTAAAAGTTCAAAAAGTTAGTAAAGAATTTATAGAAAAGGCAAAAATGTTAAATCAAAACTAGTAGAAGGTATTAAACTGTAAGACAGCAACAACTTTGGAAAAGATCACACTCATATGAAATTAACCTAAGTAAATATATAGACTTAATAACATCTGAAATAATGTCGAGGTGACATTGTATAAATTACATATGTAATCTTAGACAGAAGTTTTTTTTTTTGTAAATATGAAAAAATAACAAACAGGAAGAAACTACCATGGAAAAGGAATTGCCAGACATCAGTTTAAAAAATGGATAATAAAACCCAAAGAAGTGATGGAATTATCTAATAAATGAGCACATTTCTCCTTCATGACATGAATTTTTTTTCTGGAAAAAAGTATTTTCTATAGTTCAAAGTTTATGCAAAACACTTCTTACTTGGAATGATTCTTTAATAAGACCTATTTTAAAGCAAGATAAGGACCCCTTTAATATTGTCATATGAACCTACTTCACATTTTCATATAGATTACAAGATAGTAATGGTACTGCTAGTGAATAGATAAAGTTGATACTACTATAAATAATTGGAAAAGATAAAACACATTTTATAATTAATAGACAAACACAAGTCAAGGTAAAAGGATCATTACTTTATCTGAATATCCCAAAATGAATAATGCAAAATTAGCCATAATTAATTTGAATGGGCCATAGTTTGGACCTGTAACAAACATATGAATCAAGAGTCAGCTAAATCCATTTGAAAAGGGCACCAAAGTAAAACCAATAAAATCAGTAAAAGATGCCCAATAGAGAAGTAGTAACACCATAAGCTCCACACATAAAATGAGCCATAAATCTGGATACCAAAAGTCTTAGTTTGTTTCTTTATTTGTTAAGCACTTTCTTCCCCTGCTTGACCCTTTGGGGACTTCATCAGAACAAGAAATATCCCCCCTTCTTTCAGTCAACCCCTTTTGTACATCCAAAAATCAATAGTTTAATTAAACAATTAAAAATTAAAGTGTACCAGGGAAACACTCTATACTTATCTACTTAAGAACATAGTGCATTTAAAAAATAATCACAAGGAAATATACATGGAACCATGTCTAAAATCTTTTAAAAAAACATTTGTGAGTTATAAGCATTTATGAAATATAATCATAAGGTTAAAGCCTTTTTCCTTAAAACAGGTACCAGGGAAACATAACTGTTTAACCCTGGTGCCTCTAAGGCATTTAGTCTGATAATCCAATAAAATTCTCTAAGGTCAACCTGAAGTTCCCACCAACCACCTCTAAAATTATGTGGGACAACTTCCAAAATGCCAAACTTAAATGTTGTGTTGCCCTGACATTCTAATGTATGCTTATAAAGGGCATCGTTAGTATTCTCCTGGAGGTGCTCATATATAAGGGTCTTAAAATTCCTAACTGTTTTGCCAACATAAAAGTGTGAACAAGTTTGGCAAATAGAAATATAAATGACTCCCTTCGTGTTACAATTCCCTTTATGTAAAGATATGCCCCTGTTGTTACCTTCAATGTAAACTACGTCATTGTCCAAAGTAAAGGGGCATTGATTGTAATGACCACACCTAGTGGTTCCTTTAGTTGTAATAGTTTTGGGTACTGAAACGGACTCCATTAAATTTTTGAAAATTTTTCCTGCTTTATATACAAAACTTGGTAGTTGACCTAAAATGTGAAAAATGTCAAAGTTACCTTTAAATATGTTCCAATTCCTTTTGATAATATCCCTAAGTGTTCTCTCACCAGAACCAAAAGGAATGACCATACTCGTGTTGTAACCTTCATTTCCTGTGTGTTCATTTCCTATTTTTTTAATGGTCTCACCACTACCAAGTAGTGGCTTGTATTTTATTCCCCAGCCTTCCATCATTTCTTTAGCTACCTTGTCAAGAAGTCTGTGGGGTAACTCCTTGCCCTAAACATTTCTGTGATGTTTGTTACTTCTTCCAAAAAAATTTTTTGCGTGGAACACATTCTTCCGGCCCTTAACAACTGCCCTTTGAAAATATTTCTCTTAGTATGTGCAGGGTGGTTGCTCTGAAAATCAAGGTAGCTGTTAGAAAATGTTTCCTTCCTGAATATTTTAGAAACAAATCTTTGATTTTTAATATCCTTAAGGATGGTCACATCTAAATAGTCAATCTTGTTAGTGGAATGATTGGCTGTAAATTTGAAAAATGGGCAAATCTGATTAATATAATCCAGAAACTCCTTTAAGTTAACATTGGGGTCCTTCCAAAAAATGATGATACATGAACCAAAATGGTTTATATGAACTTGTGAAAATGTCTTTCCTTTCCCAGTCAGTCAATTAGACATACATATTCAGAACATTAAAGTTAAATGGACCACAAAGAAAAAATTATATACCCCGGGATTCATGAAGCTCGGCGCAAGGCCGGCATAAGGCTTGCGCCGGCCGTGCGGCGTATATATGGAGTAGTTGCGCCATATGCATATTAATGAAGGCGCGCAGCCACCACAGCCACGTGCATAGGAAACGTGTGCAAGTGCATGGGGCCTAATGAAGTTGTGCATGGAGCCGTGTCAATGTCGGCTGTCGATGAGCAACCTAAACTGCTGAATATTATATTCTGCCTGGGTTGAGAAGGTAGCTTAAGGGTTGGGAGGGTAGCTTAATGGCTAAGGTGTTTGCCTTACAAACACAAGGTGCAGGGTTTGAGTCTCACAAGGGATAATTGGCTAGGCTTAAAATGGCTCGGAAGGGCAGTTAGCTTAGTACTAAACTAAGAAACTATGAAACTATGCAATAGTAATCGCACCTATCAGTGTCCATGGATACTGAAACATATGCAAAGCATGCAAGATAGTCCCTGCGAATAGAAAATGAAGAAGCAAACACAAATGTACGGTAGGGAATAACAGGTCCCTACCCTTGAACAAATGACATGAAAACTTTGTGCCCGTAGTCCAACGTAGTGTTGATAGCTATACCATGTGGAAGTGAAACGTATCATATGTTAGCACTCCGCCAGTAGGTATGTCCAGCCCAATGGAGAGGGTCACCAGCTGACCCATAATGTGAGGGAGGGTACATAGCTGTGCAGATGTGTCCATAACAAAATACATGAGGAGAAATGTAGATATATGTAGTGACCGTATGTCCGAATCATATCCCACAAGGCATGTAATAGTCACATACAAAAGGTATGTCTGTATTTCACATACCAAATGTGATAGGAAATAGCATACGCATGTAAACGAAACAGAAGGAGCATATAAACAGCTATAACAATAAGGACACGTAGGCTGAAAGGAACAGTATGATCTGTACTGTCGACTAAGATTACCACCTGTCCCACTTTGCGAGCGACAGTCCCTCTGTGGGCAGATGTGTCCTGACACAAACTTGTAAAAATGGCAAATGTCCAGAGAATATAGGACATAATTATTCCGTAGATGTCATGTAATAGTTGCATTAAACATTTTTCACTGAACGTATATTACATAAATGTCATAAGAAACAGAATAAGACACCAAAATGCTACAAGAATAAGCTTAGATATAGGCAAGAATTGTAAGCTCTATCTGCCGAACTGACCATGGGTATCTGTCGGCCTGTAAAATATGCTGTGTTCACAGCAAATGTCACACTGTGGCCAATTGAAAAGGTGGAAACACAACCATCGACTGTGGGGAGGCATTGTCCACAACAGTCGGACATGTGTAAGGAATAGCTTGGACATAGGAAAAGGTGCCATCCTACCAATGAGTACAACAGGCTGGCAAAATCCGGAAGTCAGCGGTATAATCCAAACGTGTATGTGACACAGTCGAACGGGTAGTACCCAGGTATACCAACCAAGTAATGAAAGTGAAGTATGGGCGTGTACCTATGTGCGTGAGGTATAGCATGTGGAAAGCAAACATGGCAGGGTAGTCCACACAACCATAAAGGTACCTGACACATGTAGGGTAGTCAATGTGTTACTCTGGCTGTGTCATGGGCCAACAACCAAAGTAGTGCTCTATGGGGTGTGATGAATTTGCGTGTGAGGGGTGGGTGGTTAATGGTAAAATCCACAAAGGCGATACTGTGTCATATGCAGAAAAGGTGAACCGGAGGTGTATGAGGGGGCAGCGGGTGAAGTGGAAAGAAACACAACCAAATGTAGAAACAGCTGCAAGACAAGCAGACAGGCCATAGTGCAGAACACAATCCCACAAACATATGAATATGGAAATGTGCGAGACAAATGTATAGATATGTCACCGTCACATACCCACAGATGGGTCCTGATGGAACTGGCCATAACAAACGCAACACACCTGGATGCATAATGGCCTACCCAGCATAACCTCCACACCACACAACCCGCCTCCATACCAGAACATCTACCAAATCCAGCTGTACTTGGTCCACTGGTTCGTTGCAGACACAGCTACACACAGTGACCCCTATGCATATGTAGTAGGTATTGTCACCCTAGGCAGTGTCAGGATTGCAAACCATGTATCCCCTGCATGTAAAACCCCCTGCACGTTTTTGTAAAGCCACAAATATCTTCGGAATCTGACTTGTTTTGGTCTTGTCCAATTTTTGGGATATCCCTCATGGGATAACCAACCTGTGTAAATAGTAGAATGGGTATGATGACATGATGTCCAATCCTGTAGATATCTGGACACAAGTCAGAACGTGCAGTGGAGGTCCATGACACTGTCCAGTCCTAAGTGGGCATGCATAACCTACTAACCAGTGTAAAACACCTTCCCGTGACACACGTGTCCCGACACGAATAGGAGGGAGAATATAATGCACACATTCGCATAGTGGCAAACGGCATGAGGGTGAGGAATACATTGACGTAAACAGGTTAACCCTGATCAAGTGTGAGGGACACTGACTGTGTGCAGGCATGACCGACCATACCTGTCAACCTGTGTGAGCAAGATATCTGGACAGAGCCATGAATACAAGTGAGACAAAGGTCCAAACACAGGGACAATTTGTAAAGATAGCTCTTAGAAACATAGAAATATGATAGAATAACAGTTTGCACATTGGCATTAATGTCCGGAGTATGAAGTCTGAAACCCAACTGTCTGTCAGCACGTTCCAACTGCAGTCTTTAATGCTGAGCTACTGCTGTGCCAGAACACAACAGCGTATTAAAGAGGTCCGTACCATACCACTCAACTGTCCAGATATTCGCAGAATGACTAGAGGTTTGCCTCATATTGTTGTTGTGTGCCTCCGACAATCTGCACCAGTCTGGTAAATAGCTGAGGATTGACGTCACTAAATAATGAGAACTATCTTGAGTTTAAGACTCCACATCCTTCAGAAAAGTCATGCTAATGCAAAACTTAGTATTCTATCAACGTTCTAAGCTTGTAAGAGCAATATTTAAAATGTGTCCCTATTTGTCCCCCCATCGTGTAGGTTTTGCACAGATTTGGTGCTGTAAGAGGTTGAGAGGTATGGTCCATACATATTTACAGTAACAACCCTTCACATTTGTGTAATGTACAACTGCATACCTGTAGTCACTTAATGTCCAAAATAATAATCCCCGTATGACTGTATACAGGTAATAGTCAAATGTGAATGGGAACACCCCTCACCGTGGAGTATGGACTGTAACAACCCCACCCATAATATGTATTGTCAACAGAATAAGCTGCTGACAGGTACCCAAACACCTGTGTCTACAAACACAGGTAAAAATTCATAATAGGGAGAAACTCCCTGTCCATATGCTTCGTCTGATATTTGAACTCGGCCAGGGAAGTTCCGTTCATCAGGCGGACAAGCCTAAACCCAGATCACTACATGAACACCCTGACAATCAAAGACCTGTATGTGCCAGGACTATATGCCTTGGTGATCTGCATATCCTTGGAGTAATTAACAATGCAGCTGGGGTCCACAGCAGTAGGCAATAGGGAATGTGTAATATGTAGTACCGCGTTTTTCCCATTAGGAGAATGGATGCCTGTGTTGTAGGTGAAGCGGTGAGGCGTATGTTGATGTAGCTAAGTACTATGGGTATGCATATCAATGAGGCAGAACACCAATAGAATAGTGGTTCAGGCATCCGGCCAACGTGAATGCAGTCCCAGTTGACCTACGACCACTGCACATATAACTTTAAAGTGTAATGAATGCGTTCGTGCTGTACACACATTTAAATATGTAAACGTGAACGTGTGTTTTGCATCAGTCCATAAACCGGAATACAGATATGTAACTGTTACGGTCAGAATTATGAAAGGCCATGTAAGCACAAATATCTATTTAACATATGTAACCCACAATAAGGATATGCAAGTGCGCCTGTGCGTGTGTAATCCACTCACAGCATAGCAAATGAATGCTGTTTTCTCCACGTTATATATATACATGGCTCATACCTGTTAACCCCGTAAAGTACGAAACCGGACAAAGCCATGAAAACAACTGGTACAAATAGGGGCAATCCCCAGATATTGCCCTAACAAACATAGAAAGTGGATAGAATAACAGGTGTGTCACTCGCATGGATTCTCTGAAGGGTATGAAGCCGTAACCTGAAATGTTTGTCATTATTTACCAACGTCAGTCTTTAATGATATGCCACTAAATTGCCAGATAGACGCAAGGTTATGAAAAACGGACCAAAGATAAGAGGCAAACAGCTGTATATACAGAGAAAATCTGTACAGTTGAAAGGTATGATATGGATATATATATATATATATATATATATATATATATATATATATATATATATATATATACGCATATATCCACAGACTTAAACCAAAGCAAATTATGAAATGAGGAATGTACAGACATATGTATATATGTACATATATATATCTATACACACACAATACATGACTAGATATATACACAACAAACATATGTCCCTGTACATATAACACATGTACATAAATAGGTCATGGTATAGCTATTATGGATAGACAGACAGATATGCATGAAAGGTGAATACACTGCTGCTTTCCAAACCATTTCCCAGAAAGTACCAGTGTGACAGGGCCTGCAAGTTCTACACGTTAAACATGAATATAGGTGTCCTTTGCAGGACCCCAAAAATTGATCCTGTACGAAGTGCGAACCATCATTGATGCAAAAGACGTCACAGCTGCAACTACAATATAGCTGTACATGCAACAGTAGCAGGTGCAAGGGTAATAACACATGGGTCGATAGAATGTATGACGTACGACCTGATATCCGGAGAGTGGGGAGTGCTTAGAAGTGTCTTCACACTTTATTATCACTCACATTAAACATGTCTAATGGGTACTGTGGAGGGGTGTCAGGTATGGGAATCATGGGTATGCAGAAATGGGCCTAGGTGTTGGTTGGCACAGATCTATTAGGTATGCCCCATGGGAGTGATCAATATACCTATGTGGGTATAGCACACGCCTATATTCTCCAAAAAGGTGCAACCCATCTACTGAATATTGTGCAAACCATTGGGGGAAGATGTAGGGACCTATATCAGTGTCATGTAGGTGATTATCATGGATGGACATGCGTACGACCAAGATGGTAACCATACCTGCCAAACTTTCAGAATAAGACAGCTGGACTAAGGCATAGTACATGAAATACAAATAGGGACTATATTAAATATACCCCAGACAAAGTCAGAACGTTGATAGAATAATGGCGTAGTCAGGAATATGAATGTTATGAGAGTTAGTAATCATGAAATAGAAATGTCAGTCATTATTACCTAACCTCACAGTCTGTCATGCCTTGCCAGCAATCTACCAGAAAGGCACATTATTATGACAAATGTAACAAAATTATAGGTCAAACATCGGGGCATTTACCCATAATGTGTACAGGTGAGAGGTATGAGGGTAACCCATCCTAAATAAATGTACAGAACTAGTGATACTAGGTGGACAGGTGAGAAGAAAGACGTCAGGACAAATGACAAAGCATGTATAAGTCAAAAGCATGTATTTCGACAAATGTGAATGACACCGTATGCCCTGTGAAAGTCAATGTGGAAGATTAATAGACTCAAAAGACATGTGTCCCTCAGGGTGTCATGCAGTGTCACCGATACATTGTCCAGTCCCCCATACTCGTACGTGAGCTCTGCCACTGACGGAAAGCGCAAATACCGGCGTACACATAAGGTACATGATATAATAATTAGTGTGGATAAGCACCTGTTGGCCTGTGTGAGGAATATAACCCTCTGGGTGGGTGTGTCCTGCAATAGGAATGTAATGGCATCTGGCCTGTGATGGCACCATATATTGTGTGTATTGGTGTAAGAAAATTGATATCCTGTATCAGAAACATACCTCGCAACTGTACAGATTCTCGCAGAATGTGCAGATGTTTGCCTCATATGTTTGGTGTGTTCCTCTTACAATCTGTACCTGTCTGGCAAATACCTGAGAACTGAAGTCATTAAATAATGACAAACATTTGAGTTTAAGACCCCAAATCCTTCAGAAAAGTCAGACTAATGCAAAACCTATTATACTGTCAACTATCTACGTTTGTAAGAGCAATATTTAAAATCTGCCACTATTTGTCCCCCCATCATGTTAGGCTTTGTACAGAAGTTTTGCTCTAGGAGGTTGAGAGGTATGATCAGAAACAGATACATGTCTGAGGAAACAGCATTATCGACTGCAAGATAACTCAGAAGGTATGAAAAGCGCTGCAGTAGGAAGTTCAGTATTGGCCGCAGGTATGTGCTGACATGTCAAATGACACAGCAGTCTACATGAAGTACCTATAGGGCTGTCACCTTTACCAATGATGACAGTGGGACATACCCACAGCCATGCATACACCACAGATAGACATAGCACACGGCAAAGCCTAGGCCATGATACATGAAGCCTCAGGCATGTATGGATTGAGTGAGAGTACAGCAAGGAAAGATGACTGTCAGGCTATTCAGCAAACACCCGTAGGGGCGTGCAAGACCGCCCGTAACATGAACATTGCACGGACAATGTTGGGATTTGCAACATACCCCATTTGTATGTGAAAGCTATGCAAATGACGTAAATATGCGATACATGAAACAGTAAGCTGTCCGTGCAAGAGCAGAGTTATGTGCAGAAATGTACCCGGATGTTAGGCGACTAACATTCTGCACATTGCTAAACGGAGCAATGACAGCTGAAAATACAGTATGAATACAGTCAAAGAAGCATGCCAATGTCCAAGTCCAAGGCCAGTGGCATCTTTGTCCATTGGATATCAATAAAACAGTAGTTGTCCTCCCCCGAGCTCCGGTGTGGAAGAATAGCGCAGTGCTACGAGAACACGCTGCGCTTCAAAACAAGTCAAATATGTATAATATACATACAACATGTAGGTTTAGTTAGATGTTAGTACGCCATGCAGATGAATGGCAAGCTGGAGACAACATGGCTACTGTGCACTGCTTGTTATGTGTGGAAGCGCTCTGTCAGAGATGTAACGAAGCATTTGTAGGCAATCTGATGCAAGTGAGGCTGAAGATAGTGAATCACAACATGTCATGTCATATGGGCCAAGCCTCTACAGTGTAGTGTAGGATAAGGGGACTATTAGAGTAGAAGATAGGTGACAACATGTGTGTGTATGTATAAAACACTGTAATCTCACCAGAGCAGTGTCAAGTTTGCTGTCAATACTCAGTGGAAGAGGCGTGTTATGAGCTATCCTAAGGAAAGTCAGGAGACTGATGGTGTATGCCATGGATACCAGTGATGTGACCTGCAAACCTGCCCACAGTGTGTCCGCGCCCGTGCACGCCAGTAAGCCTGAGTAAGCATGTGTGCGCGTGTGTTAGCCCGTGTGCATGTGTGGAAGAACAAGTAAGCTAGTGTAAGAATGGTGAAGCCCGTGTAATATCGTGTATGCCAGTGTATGCGTTTGTAAGCATGTATACATGTGTACTACACACATCACACATGTACTGCACACTCAGACACACATGCTGCCAATACTACACACATCAGTGAAATGGCACATGGATGGAGAATACATCATCAGAATTAACAGTGCTGTAAACTATGCTACATTGATGGTCATAGCTGCAATGCATCATGCCTGCTGATATACACCTGGAAGTAACACACTTTGTTTTAACAGCATGCTAACATCAATACAGTGGAATAAAGCCACTGTGTGCATCAGCACCAGGATAGTCTGATCCTGCATCAATGTTACACATCACAGGTGGTGGCACAGGTGACATCATATGCACAGGGTGTGGTGTTACATTTCCAGAGCTGTCATTGAGCCATCCAATGTATACGTAGGTGTGTGTGTGTGTGAGGGACAACAGTTATTGCATGGCCCAATGGTGCATACATCCAACACAACCCAGTCCTGCACCTGTCAATGTATACACATACAGTCCTGGGATCTGTACCACAACCTGTGGATAAACGTGAGTCTGTAATGTTAACCTGAGTTGCATAGAATTGTCAGTTACTACGTACGGATATGAGCCATACTCACCCTCCAATGTAATAACCACTGCTGATTGTTGCTGAGATGTGCATACGACCATTCAAAGGTGCTGTACTAACATTGTTTCCAATGCCTGTTTAATACCCAGCAACATAATAACTGGTCACTACACAAGTATAACCCACGATCACTACAGCACATAGTATGTGCACTATCACAGAGCCATAGCAGATGTACATACATCCAAGGTGATCACGTACAGATAATGCAGCACATTCAAGAGTGATAATCCCAACATACATATCTATATACAATGTACAATATATATATATATATATATATATATATATATATATATATATATATATATATATATATATGCATACACACACACAGAAATACACACACACACACACAACACACGTGGCAGGGTTGGGAGCAGAACACAAACATAGCCACTGCACCACACGACAGCATTACACAGTTACAGAACATGCTACCATGATTAGTAGATCACAGGATTCACACAGGCATACGTCTAGCCTGCAGACAGCAGCATCAAAGGCAAAGACGCCGCACGGATGTTATGGAGAGTGAATACTGTAAAAGCAATGTACTGTTGTTATGCAGCTGGAAACACACACACGTGGCAGGGCTGGGAGTCAAACATACACCTAACTGCTCTACCACACTACAGCATGACGCAGGTACACAACGCTCTACCGAGATTACTAAACACAGCAGTCCCAGAGGCATACATCTAGGCACGTGTCATCATCCGCAAAGGCAAAGACGTCGGTAGGAAATATCTGTGGTGTGAGGCGTCTAAAAGCAAGACTAAGTCCCCAGGCGGACGGGAGCATGTGCACACACACACACACACACACACACACACACACACACACACACACACACACACACACACACACACACACTTGGCAGGGCTGGGAGTCGAACATACACCTAACTACCCTATCACACTACAGCATGACGCAGTTACAGAACACGCTACTGGGATTACTAAACACAGAAGTCCCAGAGGCATACATCTAGGCGTGTGTCATCATCCGCAAAGGCAAAGACGTCGGTAGGAAATATCTGTGGTGTGAGGCATCTAAAAGCAAGACTGAGTCCCCAAGGCGGACGGGAGCATGCGCGCGCACACACACACACACACACACACACACACACACACACACACACACACACACTTGGCAGGGCTGGGAGTCAAACATGCACCTAACTACCCTATCACACTACAGCATGAGGCAGTTACAGAATGTGCTACCGAGATTACTAAACACAACAGTCCCAGGGGCATATTTCTAGGTGCGTGTCATCATCCGCACAAGGACGCCAACAGGGATTCTATAGAGAGTGATCAGTCTGAAAGCATACAGACATATTACTGTCCCACGGTAGACGTAGACAAACACACGGCAGTGGTGTGATCGGGCAACGTAAGATTTACGGAGCACTACAACAACAAGACATAGACACGGGATGCACCACAGACAGTACACCCTTCAAGATAGTCGATCAGTGTGTACTCAGTAGGCATCCATCATGACGTTGAAAATGGACATCTGTTGCCTGGATGACCACCATGGCTATACAGGATGTCAACGGCCATGCCCATGCACAGAGGGACATCACCGACACAAGGTGTCACTGGCCATGGCCACACACTTAGTAATACACATCCGTTCGGACTGTACTGTGTGTCAATCTACACAACGGCGTACTGGGCATGCTCACACACTTAGCAGTTGCAAAGGGACGTCTTGCATGCAGATGGAGTCTCAACACGCAGGGGCTCAGTTTGGACTGTCATGTGTGTCTATCTACACAACAGCGTACTGGGCATGCTCACACACTTAGCAGTTGCAAAGGGCTGTCTTGCATGCAGATGGAGTCTAAACACGGAAGGGCACAATAAGGTATAACTGTCCCCATGCACAGGATGGGCCGTCCTGCATGCAGACGGAGTCTAAACATGGAAGGGCACAGTAAGGTATAACTGTCCCCACGCACAGGGCGGTCACACACATGCAGTGACCAGTACACACTCAGCTGCCATCACAGCTGTCACAGGTGCAGATCACAGATGTACACACCACAGTCCACACTGTAGCCCTCGAGACATCACCATGTCTTGCTGAAGCAATACACAGCCATACATTGCCACAACACTGTGTGACACATGACCATTGGACTGTACAGAGGTCTACAGCAACTGTGCAGAGTGCACATGTACTGACAGGGTTCCAACAGGTATTATGCATTGCAATTATACCACTATACATGACCAGGTCAGCTCAAGTCATACCAGGGGCCCTGGGTCTTACACAGCTGTGACAGATGAGTGTTGCTGTACACCAACGAACACACATGTTTGGATATGTCATACATGTGATTGTAGTGGATGTGTGCATGGACCACACACACAACACATATGTACATAGCTTAGCCTTTGCTGTCCCCCATGCAGAACAGTGGCCTAAGCAATCATACGCACGCAAATGGAAGGTGGGTCCATGTCTGTTGAATGCTCACATTACAGGAGGTAGCAATGTTGACCGAGGACACATTCCCCTGTGGTAGTCGCCCATGACACCCATGATATCATACCACAGTCCATGTGTTATGTATGTCAACACACATGTCCACCAATAGCAATGCATACAAACATGGCTACAGGAGACACATGTAGGACCAACACACATGCACAATCTGTACTGTGCATGCAGCAACCATGCATGTGCAGTGGCTGATGTCTGTAATACAGCTGTGCCTAACTACAACATGCAGTCGCAATGCAGCCCCATCATTGACACCTGTATATGGTGACATACAGACAGTACGGTTGGTTGTACATCATGTATGGAGGGATGTGTGTACATTAAGTGGTGATCCACCTGTGTAGATGTATGTGTGCTGGGGATGGCTCACAGGTGTGTCACATGCCATCCTACCATGCCATGTGCAAACAGTACGCTATGTCACTGTTACTTGACAGTGATGACATAACGCATACACAGTGGTCAGGTGTTACCAACTGTATGTCACGTGACACCTGTAACACTGACATCCTCCCATGTGCATATAGCCACACAATTGCCAGACATAGCGTTGGTACACATACTGCGGATATTACCTCTGCATGTCTATCAAACGGCTCATCATATGGCAGGTGTATCATTCCCAGCACTGCCATGTGTGTCCGCTTGTGTGACCACACATGCCACATATGGTGAGGACTATGTCCTAGTTGTTACACATCCCTGTACACTATTGTAGAGATCTGTACATACTGCAGTGTGGAAAGCATGACGTCGGCAGGTGTGGTGCATCACACACATCGGCTATCCGTACACACATATCTGGTCACCACAGTGTGTGTGTGTGTGTGTGTATGTATGTATGTATGTATGGCTGTCTGGTGCTTGGTGTGAGGGTGTATGCTACCATACAGTGGAAACAGGATCACTAACCCCTCATGGTGACTAACCCCTCATGGTGATGCAGTCTACTACCCTGTTGATGCCATCGGTCCCAGCCGTATGGGCTACCTGTGCATGTTCCTTCTCTGTGCCATGTCATGTGGGTGCAAAGTACTGTGAGGGTGATGACCACATAGGCAAGGGTCCACACCTCAACACTATGGGGTGTGCGTTATAGTGCTGTAGACCCCATGAATGTGGCCATGTTCCTGTACTGTGACAGGGTATTACTGCTACACAGTGTGGCCTAATGCTATCAAGTGGCCTCTAAAGTCATCATTGGCCAGACCGCTGTGTACAACCTCTGCACCATGTCAACATACCTGTAATGTTTCCCGGTATGTATGTCACATCTCTGTCCGCTGTAGCCTGTTCAACTGACCACATGCTTCAGGTGCAGTATATGTGCGGACATCTGTGTCATGTTCGACTTTCCAACAGTCAGGTTGAGAGTACGTTTAGCATGCTGATATTGCCATATGTGCCTGTGAGTACTCCACAGTTACACATGGGGGACTGCAAACACTGCTACATGTAGCACATGCCAGTACACCATAGGAGGGAACCAGGGCATCATTACCAACATGCTGTTACTGTTGTAACCGAGACACATACTGTGAACATATCACAATGCATGCTGCACCTGGACTACATGGTATGACTGGTGCATGTCAACAGTACACCACTAATGTCACATACACATCTCTCAGTATTCACACACAACCAATGCAACATACACATCCCTCAATATTCATACACAAGTAATGTTAGATACACCTCTCACTACTCTGTTCACCCTGTGCATCAGACCATTTGAGCATATCCCTGCACTCAGTATTCACACACAACCAATGCAACATACAAATTCCTCAATATGCATACACAAGTAATGTTAGATACACCTCTCACTATTCTTTTCACCCTGTGCATCAGGCCATTTGAGCATATCCCTGCACCGATGGTGTGGATGACAGGGATGCGGCACAGGCTTCATCATATGCACAGGGTGATACTGTTTGCCAGGGGCATAGGCTGCACCAATGGATGACATCATGTGTGTGGGTAAGGACCGGTGATTTGAATGGACATGTCTGTTCCATATGCATGTGGGTGTTGTGGAGTCCTACAGTTGTGTTTGCTGTGTGCATGTATGTGCGCACACAGTTCTGTCATTTGTGAGGCCTACACAAGGGTATTAAGGTCCAGATTGTACAGACCAGGTTGTACAGCTCACTGTGACCGGACACGGCCACGTGTCCTGTGCCTGCCAGGGGTTGCACGGGCACTACCAGGCAGAGGTACAGAATGGCTACTGTCCGATGACACATGGCCACTGGAACTGTGTCCCCATCGGGAACGTCCAGGGCCATGTCCATTTGGCCTGCTGTGATCTGGTGTGGACAGCGCAGCACCAGCTGCACTGCTACTGCTACCAGCACTATGGGAGAGGCCATGTGAGGTGGCATGCTCACATTGACCTGCACTAGGTGGTGTAGCTGGCCTACGTCCATGTGGCCTATGCCTCACCCCTACCAGATGTTCCAGCACAGACAGCTCACGCTCACGGTTTGCCATGCCACGGTCGAGGATTCTGACCATGTCACGCAATCGCCTGTCCAGAACATCAGCAAGCTGCTGTTGAGCGCCTGCCAATGCCTGGATGTTGTTGTTTAGGGTACTGATAGCAGCCCTCTGCGGCCTCTACCCTTCTCTGTTCTGCCATTCGGCACATGCCTGTGCTGCCATTACAGTCTGGAACATGCATCTGGTGATCCCAGCTGCTGCGCTATGTCCTGCAGGTGCATGTCTGCCAGAGGTCCTCCTACGAGCAGCACCAGCCACATGCCTGTGTGGCACATCTGCAGTCAGTATACTGCCACCATGGTGTGAAGACACACCTTCTGTAGCCACCACATGTTCCTGTTCAACACTAACAGACGCTGACTGTCCTTCCTCTATGGCCACCGTAGATGCGGTATGTGTTGGCAGCTGAACTGTGTGCGGGGAAGAGGGGGACATAGCTGGGATGGCAACCGTTGGCACAGATTCAGCCCCTGACATCCCTGCCTGTACTTCGTGCATATGTTCATCACTGCTAGCAATGGTGGGGACACTATCAGATGGACTGCAGGAGGGTAATGCACCTACATCACCTGTGAATGCAAAGAAAGACTCTAAATTACAATAGACACACACACACACACACACACACACACACACACACACACACACACACACTGACACACACACACACACACACACACACACACACACACACACACACACACACACACACACACACACACACACACACACACACACACACACACACACTGACACACACACACTGACACACACACACACACACACACACACTGACACACCATGTATGTGATATGACAGATGGCATGCAGCATGCTTGTGATACAGCTGACAGCACGCAGCTCAGACATCAATAGTGTTTGTAAGCATACCCCCTGGAATGCACACTACAACAGGCAGGTGTCATATCATTATCCATGCAATTCACATGATCATGGTAGTATGCATGCATCCCCGTGATACACCATGTGGACCAGAACAGGATAACAGTACACATGGCTGACGTGACCTTGGCATGTAATCTGCTGACGTGTGCATTAACATGCATGCATGCCTGACACAATGATGTCCTGACACATGTACAGCATAGTACTGGGTATCACATTGCAGTGTTGTCCATATGCCCTACAGATAGAATGCATGTTGAGCAAATGTGCATGGGCATGGTAGGGGACTGTGAGCCGTCTACATTGCTGTACATTGTGATGTACAGACACTGTGCCATTGCATGGCATCATGAGGTGTCTATATTGCTAAACAGTGCATGTTATGTACGCATTGCATATCCAGAACTGCATGCATACCCATGACATACCTGTGGATTGTGACCTACGATGCCGAGGTGTATACACACCAAACCATGCTGTGTCATGTGACAGGTCACTGGAGGACATACAGATGACACCCCTGCACGATGACTACAGAGTATTAGCTGCCTGGCAACCATGTCCACACATAGCGGACCTGTCACGTCACCATTTGACACATGACATTGATGTACCACGCACACAAGGTGCACAGCTAACAGTGATGTCCTACGGCAGCAGGGGAAAAGTACAGTATCTGGGGCCTGGTGTCACTGTCAGTGGAATCTGTAAAGGTGACTACCGTCATGCTATGACACAGACGTCATATTCAACACATCTTATGAGGTACACGTCACTGACACCTCCACTAGCTGTGCACAGGCATTTAGGTTGTGCAGCGTACCACATCACCTGTACAATCGGTCTAGTACGGCTGTAATTGGACCATGTGTGGACAAAGTGGCTCACGGTGTATCCACATCCCATCTTCTGTGTGGCTACGTGTCTCTGGCCATCCCCCATGGCCATGTGTGCACATGTGTTGGTCATGTATGTGATGGCCGTCTATCACACATGTCTGTGTTGTCCCATATGACATACACCCATAGATGTTGGATATGTCACCATCCACAGGGCTATGCAGACAACAGGTGTATGTGTGGTATGTGGGGTATGGGTTATGGAAAATTGTGACAATATTGCAACCAAAATGCTACGTGTCTCAGAAATGTCGAATGGAACATCACAATGTGTGAAACCATTGCAGGGGCATATAACACAATGGTGATGCCTGTGGTCTGCCCATATCACTGCTCACTGTGCGGTACTAGTTTTTGTACCACATGTTTTGTTCCACTGTATAGTACATATGCCTCCATTGTAGAACACCTCCACTGTTGTATACACAGCTGGACACACATGTAGCAATGGCAAATACTGTAGTTTCATGTCTGTGTGTCATTTCAGTTGTATATATTGCACATGGGTGGCCTGTGTGGATGATGAGTGATGCAGCCTGTATATCCATGTATTAACTGGCCACATGGTGAATAGATCTATGCTTTGACATGCCTGATACCGATGACAGTCTCACCTGCAACAGACTCTTGTCTGTGCAGCATGCCAGAGGTACCTGTATAGGGTGACACAGCAGTATGAACATTATCCATGACTGTATGACAGCCACAGAGTGCACAGTGCAAGTTAACACATTCGCCTGTACAATAGCATATAGTAAGCACATGTGTGCATACCATACCTCTCAACCTCTTAGAACAATAAATGTGGACAAAGCCTACTATGATGGGGGACATATAGGGACAACTGTGACATATTGCTCTTACAAACTTAGAAATTTGCTAGACTAATAGCTTTGCATGCACATGGGTTTTACACGGAATGTGCAGTCGTAAACACAAATGTATGTCATCATTTAATGACTCCATTCCTCAGCTTTTTGCCAGAAACGGACAGATATTAAGGGGAACACACCGACAATATGAGGCAGACATCTGGACATCCTGCAAATACCTGTACAGTTCAGAGGTATGGTGCATACACAGGGTAGCATAAAGCATGTGTGTCCACATACCTTGCATATGTTGTTACATTACATGATGTACACTGACACATGCACGTACGTGGGATATACTGGCCATATGTTCAGTACTGACTTACCAGGCAACTCCAGGCTCATTGGTTGGGAGACACCCACCTCCACGATGGCAGCTAGTGTTTGTGGGGGCTGTTCCGAGGGAGTTCCCAGACTGGCCAGTAGCTCCTCTGTGTGTGTGAGTGGAGGCTGGGTTGGTGGCCCACCACCTGTTCCACCTTGTTCCCTGGCAATTGCAGTGGCACGCTGTTTTGCATGACATATCAAGTCCATGCAGTGTCTGCGCACCTGCTGGTAGGTGTGGTTGTGGCCGCCCACTTCGTTGACCCTCCTGGAAAGATCCTGCCACAGGTCGTCCCGCTGCTGTGCGTGCTGTGGCACATGGCTAAATAACACCTCGTAGTTCTCATGGAGGTACGGGATTATGACATCATCCTCTTGTTGGCTGTATGCTGGTAGACGTGTACGAGGCATTATCTGTAAGACATGATGAAGGTGACAGGTCACATTTACAGACATGTACAGTGATACTGCTGCACATACATTTCTAGTACATTTGCACAGTTATCTTTGCAAATCAACATGACACTAACATGACTGGCATGTATGTGTCACACACATGTAACACCCAGTATGCACTGGATATCATTCCCATATATGTGTGCCACCTCATTAGTGTTCCTACTGCATGTGATGCCTGTCTTCATGTGGGCATGTCTGTTTGCCTGCACTGGTGTTCTTACCTATCTACACATGCCTGATGTATCCACGGTAATGCTGTTGACCTTGATGTTGGGTATATGTCACATATCAACACAGACACAGCCTTACTGGACTTGGGCAGTGACAATGCACCAAGTACGCATGGAAACCTGTACATGCATCTGCTTTGCCATAGACATCTACACTGCACTGTACAGCTGTTCGACATCCTGCCACGGATCGCCTGTGTTGCACATGTGATAGACATGGGACAATGGCTAGTCGGACGTCATTCGCAGGTAAGGTTGTCAGCTACAGCATGTACGGGCTGGGTTTCCTAGCTGTATCCGACACCCATTACACCACTGCGAGGGGCATCAATGACACATTACTGATCCAGATAGTTGATACTACATCTACCATACGGCCATCACACCATGTATGACAGGGATGATATGTGCAGCTATGTGGAAGGGCTGCATGGTATGGCGGGAGTATGTCACAGGTATGGTACAGGGATCTGTCCAGCATGTGGCCATCCTAGTCGTAGGATGGTGGTTGTCCATGATGTATGTCTTTCAGATCAGGCTATGGACATGTAGCATGTCTAACAGCATAGTGTGGCATATGTCTGTATGCAAGGTGGATAGCATGCTGCATACTGGAGGTCAGTATTGTGGAGGCTGGTATCGGCCATCCACGCATGGGCCCTACCCCTGGAGGGTGATGTGTGTTCCAATATTGGTCACACGGGTGCTGTGTATGCCTGTCCAATGATCTCCGTGCTCATGGAAACCCCCCTGTCATGTCATGGGTACCTCGGATGACTACCTAAAGGGCCAGGGAGGTGTCTCCAGCTCAGGGAGGTGTACTGCACTACACCATCCCTAACACAGTGTCCATAATGTTGACCACAGCCTAGGTGTTTTTTAATGGGTACGGGGGTATTCCCCTAGTGGTGTCATTGCTGATATCATCCACCAGAATGTGCACATATGTCACACACCTCAAACACACAGCCCATTCTGTATGTTGTTCGCAACACTGTGACACCTATTGCCCTTAGGTCATGGCCATTCACATCCTCACATACACAGATGGCTGACATTTGTCTATGTGGTATGGGCTACAATGTGGGTGGGGTACAACACATTAACCCTGGTTTACTGTAGCTGACACCGTGTGATATGCACATGTCACTGTAGAACCTTTAGTAGTTGTGAGTCTGTCAACAGGCCACTAGTAGAACACTCCTGTGACATACAAAGGCATTTGTAGGCGAACATCCGTACTGTCTTGTACATCTGTACTGCTAACATCTACATTGATAATGGTTCATGGACTTGCAGACCATACCTGGCAGTGTTCTGATGCGGTGCCACCAATCATGACTGTCATCAACACTTGTGGGTTGATATTATCCAACACCCTATCTGTAATGTATGGGCATGCTCGGCACTTGTTCAGAGATTCTTGGCACGTTATGAGCTACTGCTTAGTTTAGCACCCATTTCACACCAGTCCTCACAGGTACACTGTCTGTCCATACATTTCCAGCTTGCTTACAGTACAACAGCTGTCGTACACACATCACTCACATACCTCGTGAAACGTGGTGGTTTGTACGGCATGTCCACCTGGCATGTACCACTTATATACAGGCATGTCCAACTGGCATGTACCAGTGCTATTGCCTGTCACTATGATGGCTATGTTGTACATGTGGCAATAGAGCTATTCTCATGTACATAGTCAATGCACATCTCCCAACATACAACAGTACAGCCTGTGGGGGATGCACATATGCAGCCCTGCTGGGGGTTATACTGTCACCAACCCTGACTGCACCTGACAGTCATGTGGGGATGTGCAACATTGGCAACGCACCCCACACATCACATAGTCCCACATGATCCCCACCACAGGCCACACATATGGAGACACCTTGTACAGTACCCCTCCATACTCTTGTGTGGGCACCAACAGCAGCCCACATCGCCAAACACAACCACACCAACCTATAGCCCACAGACACGTGTGCCCATCACATACAGCCAATAGGATGTCATAACATACACAACACACCTGTCATAGGTGACTGTCGGCGGTCACACTGCTGTTCCACTCAGCAGGCTACACAAGGCGATAGTCACTTACATCCTGCTGTCAAGTAACTGGTTCTGCAACATAACCTATGCACACATGCCACAACTCACCAGGTACGATGTGACTCATCTTCCATGTTTGTGTGACTGAAGTTGTGTCTCAGGGCACAGACTACGTGTGCAGGGACATGCAATAGCCCACCAGTGTTGTAGCCCTGGTGGTGTGGTCCAAGCCCTGGGGAGCATTTTGCGGTCATCTGGACCTGTTACTACTGTACTATGAGCGACTGTGTCACTCCCAACAGTTGTCCATGCTTCTGCTGTCATTCCACAGGCATCTAGTATACATCCACTTTGACAGACCTGGTCAAACAACATGATGCTGTGCCACAGTTGACCTGCACCTGTCAGCCCTGGGAGTACGGATCACATGTTGGACTCTTGCTGCTTTTATACTGCCTGTCTTGCACAGTGTCCAATAACAGTCACCACCAGAATGGGAACTGGCTAGCGAAGCATGTGGTCATATCACACAATGCTTGACATCATCTGCTGTGACGCACACAGGCAAGGCACACCTGATACTGCACCACTTCAATATCTCTGCAGTGACTGGGACCTGCCTCTTGGCTCTGCAGAGCACACCTGCAATGACTGGTTATAGACAGACCGTACCTCTCAGGCACATACCTGGACTGGCACACCCATGGCTGAGGTGTCCCCATATTCCACTATGTTGTACACACATCCGGGCTGGTTACTTAGCACAATGCATCACATGTGCTCCACGTGCATATAACTGTGTCCGGAACTACTGCTGCTACTGATATGAGACTGACAGTAACCCACACTTAACTGTGATAGCCGCACATGTACTGACACATTAGGCGTATGCTGTCCATGAGTCATAACCTCCGCTCGGCTGGTTCGACCCATACACCACCTCCAAGACCAACAGTATCCTTGACATGGACACTACCAACATGTGACTGCTGTTCCACACCTGGGGTTATCCCCTCATTGGTGGAATCTGAACATATGCTACTCACCCTTGTTAGCCACATACCGGCACCACACACTTCACGGCATACACAGTAGATGAGTACTACAACACCTACTACAGATGTCATTTGACAGCGGTAGTTGATGTCGTGACACACGTGCAGGTAGACAATGCACATGCAAATGCTGAGACATACCCCAGTGCACTTCATTAGCACGTACACAACAATATGGTTCATGCTATTCCACACAGAGCCATGATGATACACACCAGATAACAGACAACACTCTGGGGGTGCGGTTCCACGGACATACTTTACAACAACAGGTGGGGGCTGTTGCACAGTGGTGTACATTCCCATGGGTGGGGTAACTCACTGGTCAGCCTCGGCAGGGCCACGGGATCCCTCATCACATACTCCATAACTAGCTACATACACATTACTGCGACACATTCCGAGATGTACCACAAGGCATTATGGTGGTATGTCAGTAGTCGTATGCAATACCCACATCTGCTCACACATACAACTGTCACTCTGGAACATGACAGTAACAGGTGATGTTGGCAACATGCTGCCTGATGGCTTCAATGCTAACATTACACCCTCTCACTCCCTACGGGGCCACATTCCTTGCAGGAACATTGCAGTGTACCTGTGGTCACACCTACACAGTACTGACCTGCACTCTATATGTCCTAGGACACAGGCCCCTTGTCACCCTACAAAATCCCAGGCTGTGATGTCCACAGACCTCTGAACGGCATGTCTCCCCACTGGGACACCATATTCAGTAATAGCTTTGTACCAGACATTGTGGCCCCTGACTGGCACACAGCGACAGTTACACTCCACACAGGTGGTACCACAATGCACGACTGGGACTATTGCCCTACACAGCTCACTGGACTGTTATGCACGGCTATAGGGCACATCATCATGGACATCATTCGCTGAGTCTTTGTTGTGCTCCGGTCCTTTGATGCCAGCTGGGTTGGTCTTGTTGGGGACACAGCATGCCTCCTACACCTGTACGCCAGAGTAGTTGATGACGACACGGGGGTCCACACAGCCTACATTGTCCTCTCGCTGCCATTCAGCACCGTTCTCCATTCTGGTATTGACAACATACACATCCACCTGCACATCACAACATATGTCTCCGGATGTTATGCAAAGTGGCTAATGGATGGGACACACACACTGAGGGTGGCATACCATATCACATACTGCATTCCAGTTACACTTGGCATACCACAGTCCTCAGTCATGGGGCCCTCATGTTCGGTATATGCTTCCCTGAGGTACAGGCTACCACTGAGGGGACTTCCCTGCCTAGCTTTACAGACCACTGCATACCCAGCACCGTTGTTGCTCCACCAGCTGATACAGACCCCATCCATACGGGTGTCACTGTGACGGATACCGATATGAACATCATGGCCTCAACCTGCATGACATTTGGTATGAACATCACCTTTGCAGTACACCATCCACCCACTGGTTATCACATAGGTGTTAGTCCCCTACATACATGTCGCATTGTACATGTTTGTAAGACACATGTATTTCGCATACACTCCTGTGATTACCACATTGCCACTGTGGCATGGATATCCTTCTACGTGTCCACACATGTCTGTACTGGGTGTGTAGCTGGTACATAGGCACCCGTTGTACCTCTGAACACCGGACTTATGCACACATCCATGGGTACAACACCCCGCTTAGGGTGTACCTTACACAACAGCTTTACATAACTCAACATTAAAATGCCATGACGTTTATTGAGCTACGACAGTTAAAGTTTGCGGCTTATGTACAAACGCCATGTCTGTACACATTTGCGGACTACATACTCAGGGGTGACCTCTGCTGCAAAGACAGGGCCCATGTCTGCAAATATGTTAATGGATATACTCTGCATACATAACATAAACAATAGCCACTATGAGCATGATGCTCATGGATATGTGCACACATGCGACAGGGTGTGGCATGTGCTTGGGGGTTGCATTCCCAGACCGGACACTAACCATGCTTTGGGACATGATTCCTATGTACATCAGGCATGGACAGTCAGTAGCAGTGTTCATGTGATACCTCGCTTGGTGGATGGTGGACACATGTATGCCAGGGATCACTGCAGTGGCTGTACTGTGCAGAGATGCAGGTTACACATGGCTCTTCTGTTCACAGGACACTACCCTAGAGAGGTGCCACTGGTGTGCACACTGTAGTTGTTGTTAGACATAGACTTGCCAGACTGCATGGTACCCCACTATGAACCTGTGGAGCTATTACATGTCCTTTGTGCATGGTTACTGGAATAGCCCTTCCAGTTAGATTAGCTGTCATGCTATTACAATGTCCCATGACTACAGGCCATATGTATCCTGTTATTGTACACGCCAATCATGTTCATGTTTGTCTGTCACATCTCTTCTGCTATTCTAGTATGGGAGTAATGTTTGCGTCCTTTGCAAATGCACAGAGTGGATTACATTATTTAGTTCATCATAACTGTTTATACATAAATTAATTAGATACTACTCACATCACTATACGATACCTTTGTTATGCATCATATGCCTGTTCTCCTGTGTAGCATATCTGACATATCAATCTACTGTACTATACATTACACATGTTTTACATGGTATCCCATAATTCAAAGCATACTTGCACAGAGGGACCACCTTAGGCATGTCATTGATGTTATATGCCCATACACATGCGTACTGTTACAGTATATCCACATATACTATCCCCTGCTATGGCATGTACTTATTGGACATACCCTGCCACTGATGGCGGGTCGTATGACATTGTTCTGTTTAAAGCCGTCCTGTTGCATCCCTTGTGGTGTCTGTGCTGTTTACCTTGTGGCCCACTGCTGGATGCACAACTTCTACAAGCATTAGTACGATCAGCAAGACATCACTACATAAATACCATTCCCCACTTTATGCCTGGTGGACACTTTTAATTACTGCAAACCAGGCTATGCATACACTGACATAACTTAATACAGAACATACTATACATACAGTTAGTGTCCTACATACCTTGATATCATTCCGGTATTTCATCTCTATCTCGCTCTTCTGTATCACTCTTTAAACTGTTTTACAGTATGAGCATACAGTTTGCATATCTGGCAAGTCATCCTTATATACGTCTATACCTGCAACATGTGGTTTACTGCCACCAGTTGGTGGTCCGGTGTGACTAATTACGTGCACTTCAGCTGTGCAGCTACTCCATTCGCCAATTACGTGGCAACAGTGGGGTATAATTGAATTCTCCACTTGGGCGTTGGCCATTTGCCCTGCCTTCGGGGATACGGCCTGTATTGTGTTTTATTGTAACTGCTCTGTGTAGAGCCATGTCTATTTTGGAGTCATGTCCCCCATGGATTGTGTGTGACGGCTTGAGTATGTGATTCTACCTGTGACTGTACCTGTCATCCCACCCGTCTGATAAAGGACTATTGCAAACACCTGTAACATCGCCATTTGTTCCGTTATACGACAGATACAATTTTGCATGGCGCCTTTAAATGTGTCTCTCACAAGGTATGTTAACGGTTCAGCAGATGTAATTGACTAACTAGATGTTTGGGCTGTGGTTACAGTCTGTATTGTTATTGTTTCCAGTGTGGAGGATGTAGGCAGGTGTACGTAGCATATACGGTTTTGTGGGGCTTGCATTTCTACGTAGTCCATATATATGTGTGTGGGCCCCTTCCCTAATTACACTGCTATCACTTAATAGACTTATGTTACGGGAATTTACTTTGGGCCATTGTTAATTGGTTTCTATATGGTATGGAGGTGAGGTTGATACTTCCATACCTCCGGATGTACGGCGATATGTGCAGGGATATTTGTAAATGACCGCTATCCCGTGTATGTCTGTCCCAGATAGTTGCAGTCATTGCAGTGGTGTTGGTATCAGACCCTCTGTGACATGGCTTGTCACCTTTTCATATGGCCATAGTTGGACACTTGCGGCTCACACAGTGGTGTTTACAGGCTGACATATGGCCATGGTCAGTACACAGGATAGCACATACTTTTATCCTCATTACATACCAATTGTTCTTGGACCTTAACTACTTATCGGTTTGCATGTAACATTTCCATTTCTTACATACAGTCATGAGTATTTCCTGCAACTATTGCATAATATTTGGGACATACTAATGTCCTAAACTCTCGGACAGTTGCCCTTTGTAATGTTTCATATCAGGACACACCTGCCCAGGGGGGGCTGCCCCTCCCAATGTGGGACAGGTGTTTACCGCATGCCTACGGCTAGCTATACCCGCACCTACCGTAATCATCTACCTCCGAGTTGTCACCTACAGACACACGATGCGGACGCACACACACACACACACACACACACACACACACACACACACACACACACACACACACACACACACTTTAGTCACACGGGAACACACATGGCACCCTCAACACACACATACACAGGCTACATCACTCACAACCACAGTTGTACACGGTACCTACGTGGACCGCACCGCCGGCAGCGGTGACTACATGTCCTTACTGTCATCATATTGCTCGCAGTTCTACTGTTCCAGTACTGTGTTCTTTCTGTATTTCAGCCTCCTGGTTACACGTGTCGGTGTGTGACACGTTCCATAGTTGGCGGTATCCTATTTATTTGTACCTCAAAGGTGTTTTGAATGTCATCGACCTATCTATATATTTGCAGATGTCAGTGACCCCTTATATATCAAAATATATCACACTATTGCCCTTTCTATCTGTATTATATATGTGTAGATATATATATATATATATATATATATATATATATATATGTATATATATATATGTAGATATATATATATATATATATATATATATATATATATATATATATATATATATACATATACATATACATATCTCGGACAGGGGTGGTAACAGGCACGCTACGCCTTTCATTGTGTGTTTGTCAGTGTATACTGTGTTTCCTGGTCTCTGCACGTTTGTGTCTGTACCTGTCACATTACACACCTGCCATAGGTTAAGAGTACCTCCCCTCCCACTTTGCGAGGGACAGTCCCTCTTTGTGCAGTTGTGTCCTGCGAAATATTTGTGAACATAGCAAATGTCCTGCGACTTTGGGACAAACATATTCCCTATAGTTTATGTCATAGTTGCATAAAACACTTATTCTGTATCTGACCCACCTACATGTTACAGGACACGGAACACATACCTGCGACCATTACTAGAATAAGCTTTTTATCTATGCAAAACACTGATGTTCTGGTTTTCGTACTGGCCGGGTGTATGTGTTGTCCTGCAGACATCTGGCATATGTCCCACATTGGTCATGTGAATTGTGGCAACCCTACCGTATGTACATCTTGCCTAGCAATAGTGTTGGGTGATTGTATACATGAATGCTTGTTCCACTCCTGGCAGTAATCGTTTCACCCTTCAGAGCAGGCACTATTTGTTCAGGTGTGACTAATGCTGGTTTCACCTGTTCTGTACATCATTGACCATGATCTGCGCAGTGGTCGGTGACGCTTAGCCCTGTTTCACGCATATCCATATAGTCGTATTTAAACATCGCTTACCAGCTGTGGGCAATGCTTATTCCTGCTAACGTGTGCTACACATATTCTGATGACCTGCATCCGGAATGCATTACCCGTGCCATCGGGATTACGTTACATGCCTTGCGGGACGTGGGACTGGGAACATCCACAACAGTCACTGCATGTACCACTTGGACACCTGTGGGTTGTACATGTATTATGTCATTTTGCATGTGCAGTACACTACAGCAGTTACTCCACACTACACTCACATGGATAACTCCGTTAGTTTACAAATTGATGAGTCCAGTTAATAGTATGTCCATGTGATGTTTACTGGCTGTACTTCAGCATTGGGTATGCATATCACAATTAGATACACCCGATAATGTACTACACCTTAATACGACCGTGGATGCAGCATGCCTGGGTGATGAATGCCTGTCATGAGTACATCCCCTGCCTTGACACAACATCCATGATTACATTTTGTGGAGCCCCTCAGTAACGCAGTGGGGAATCCATGATGAGTGTGTGTAGGACAGTGCTTACACACATGTGCTCCCGTGATTGCCTCTGCTCCAGTAAGCAACAGTTGCTTACTCGATGTTGTGGCGATGGGAGTCAATGTTTGTCCCGTTTGGTGTTTTGCCTCTGACAATTTGGTGTGTACCTACCGATTTTCCTGAGAACCTATACACACAGCACCGACAGATGCTGATAGGCGCATCTACTGTTCAGGTGTTGACATTTCCGTGTTCCAATGGCTGTTGTGTGTACAATGTTTGAGGGCTGCCTATGTAGGATTCCACAGTGGGCCACCTATACATCACAATTTACAGGTAGTCGTGTTTGTGTGCCATCCATGTTACTGTGTGTGCAGGTGATGAGGGGTGTCAGTCTGTGGGAGCCTACACTGTCAAGGTATGTGCTATACGTTCCCTCTTTGCCAAGGCATAGGCATATTGGGCATGCCTCCGTCTGCCTACTGGGGCTGGCACAGTGTGTCCATGGTCTGGATCCCTCTGTGCCTGTGTTGGCCTTGGCAATTGCGGTGGGCTGTGAGGCCCTCCCCCATTTTGACCCTGCTGCAGCTGTTTCCGCAGGATCATATTATGTAGCATGGCACATACTATGAAGATGTGGGCACACGTGCCTGGAGAGTACTTCAAGGCTCCACCAGATGTGTCCAAGCACCGGAACCATGATTTCAGCATCCCGAACACACGCTATATGATGATTCTGGTTTGTGCGTGTGCCTCATTATGGCGTTCCTGCATTGGTGTGTGTGCATTTCTGATGAGGGTCATCATCCACGGCTCCAGTGCATAGCCAGCATCCCCCACAAGGTGGCTTTGTGGGATGTCCCCCCTGACAAATACCTAATACAGCTGTGAGGCAAGCCAGATATGGGAGTCGTGGTAGCTCCCAGGGCTGCCAGCACACACATCCATGATAATGCCCTGGGCATTGCACATGACCTGGCAGTTGATGGAGTGGAATCCCTTGCAGTTTATATAGTGCCTACCATACTCACCGGGTGGTGACTTGATTTGTATGTGGTGCAGTCTATCTCACCCAGTACCTCCGGGTAGTTTGCCACATGGTGGAAGTGACGCATATTGCTGGCCAACTCCTCCTGAGTTCGGGGGAAGTATATATGCTCATTGGCATGTGGTAACATGGCATCCAGGAACTGGTATAGTATCCTGGATGCCGATGCCTGTGAGATCCCCATTATATCTCCAGTTGGCCTTTGAAATGTACCTGTGGCTAGTATTCGCAAGCTTACACATACCTTCGTGTCCACTGGGATGGGTTCCCCTCTGTTGTTTCTGGTTCTCAGGCGTGGCCGGCACAGCTCTACTATTTGCTGTAAGATGTCCCTGTCCACCCTGTAACGCTCTACTATCTCCAGATCATGTAGCCTGTGGTAGGTTACCCTTGGTCTGAACACTCTTCTCCTCCTCCGAGCCCTACGGTGGTTGTCGGCATCATCCTCCACAACACCGTCGGTCTGTAACACATGCTGATGAATCACAGCTATGGCAGCTCCCAACATGTACATTTTAAAAGTTCTCTGTCTGTTTACACCTATGGTGCGGTGTTTGGGAATACACAGGTGTGTGTTGGGTGCTTTCACACTTTATACTGTTTTGCTGTGAACACTGATGATGTCATAGGGTGTGTATGCATGATTGTGGCTACAGGGTATCTTCTGTGTTTTATTAACAGAACCACTATTGTGCTGCCTTTGGTGTTGCATTACATTTGGATGCCGTGAATTACCTCCTGCCCTTCCGTTTACATTTGTGCATGTTACACCTACCATTTGTTGGCATGCATCCAGCTGCCTGCTTTCATTTGTACTTTCCTAGACCTGGCTTATCTTCCGTAATGTGTGCTATTGACAGTCTACTGTGGGTTTGCTTTGCTCTGCTATGACAGTTCTCCTATCTTTGCATTCCAAGTCCTTCCCTATCCTGTTTTGCAGGTTTCTGCATGCAGGCTTGTCTACTGCCATCGATTGGCCGCCGTGAGTTGATTGGTGTTAATTGCTCATTAGTACGCCAATTACCCTGCTTGGGAATTTCCTTCTTTTCTTCCCCTGACCTTCCTGTTTGTGCTATTGTTCGCGGCACGTGCATCTGCTTACCGGGTTTCGGGCACGATTTCAACCCCGTACACATGCGCTTTCGGGCACCATGTGTGCTCTCAGCTAAATGGTTCTATACCTTCCTCCCCACCCCTGTCCTGCAGCTTTGCTTAGCAATGGCCAGGCCAGATTTGCATTGCTCCAATGTGCTTACTGATATGGTGGCACACCCCTCTGCTGATGTCATGTATCACCTCTGATACACTCCTCGATCTTATAGTGCTGCGCCATCAGGTACATCCTTAATCCGGCGGGACATTTGCGATTCAGTATTACCTGCCTCATTTGCATGGCATTGACTACTAATTCATAGTTACAGCGCCAAACACTGTCGTGGGCCCTTGGCAACCCTTGCGCCTTGCTTGTGGTGTGCCATGCCTACCATTGCATATTATGGTGCAATCCTGATTTGTCTTTCATTGCGATTTTATGACATTTGTATATATTTCCTTCGTATTCCTGTTTGCACACACATGCGTTACTGTGGACATGACATCAAATGTTGTTTTTTAGGTGTTGTACATCTTTTCTTGTGCCATTGGCTGGGTATTTCGCCATTGGCATATGTTAACTTTGTAATACATGAGTCTGCTCCACTTCCATAAATCCGATGTTCTGTTTGGGAAAATGTAAACCATGTTTTTTGGTTTACATTTCCATGGGCTTGTGCTACGCCTGCACCACTTCGTGAATCGCTGTATGCCTTCATTAGCATGGTGTGACACTGCACATGGGGTGATTTGCATACCTATGCCGAAGGCTGCGTAGATCTGGTGTACGCCGGTAGTGCACGTGGAGTTGGTTCGTACCTGAATCGCTCGGCGGACATATTTGGTGTTATCTCGCATACGCTACGCATGCGCCTGGTGCAGGCTTCATGAATCCGGGGGATAATCTTAATAAAACTTCTTTATCAAAATTAATTTTCCTGTTTTTCATTAGGTGCTTATCTTTATAAATCTGTAAGGCTAAGCAAGAGAACAAGATATAGATGGATTCTATCACCTTTATTATTTACAGTAGCCTAGAAGCCATAAGTAAATTTTACTCGAATAAACAATAATAAAGAAGCTTTAAGATAAAATTAATATTCAAAAATTAATTTGTTTGTTTATGATATTCTATTAACTATAAGCACCACACACTTTTATAGATACTATAGGGAGCATACATATTTATAGATTATTTTTCTAAAGATTTTAATTATTTTGCTTTAATAAATTATAATTCACCTATTAAAATTGCAAAAAATGCAAATATGTATAGAAAATGACAATGAAATATGTTTTAGTTTTAAGAAAGATTGACATTAATCAAAAGACTATCAGTTCCAAAAATTGTATATATGATTATAACCATATCAGAAGGTTTAATACATAGCAAATAAAATAAATGAATAAATATTCTCTTAATTTTTTGTTGTCATAAGAAAACTAAGGCAGCTTCTAATCATGATATCAGATCATGGGACCAGGAAGAATTGGATTTCTTGCTATAGAAACATATTCATCAGCAGATTTCAAATAATGGCATACTATTCCATATTAACAAATCTATGAAAATGAATTAAGCCATTTAAGACTATATTAGAATTTCAAATATAAAATTAATGTTCCCATATTTCAGACATAGATAATAATCTGAATTTAATATCTATAAAACACAGTCAATCTTCATTATTTGGGATACATGATCATGGTAATCTCTGCATTTAGCCCTGTTAACCAGACAGAAAATAGCAATAATGGGCCAGATTCATGAATGGCTACATTAAGTGCAGCAAACCGATACCCTATAAGATATTAAACACTTAGTGTAGAGCCTCTAAAGATGGTTAAATGGCAGAGTATGGCAAGGAAAACAAAAGTAGCTGAATTACATGCAGGGGTGAGCCATACATGGTAGACTAGTCAGTTCAGCATCATTGTCCCCAGACCAGGAGAACTACCTCCACCAGGAAATGCACTACTAATTCCATGACACTGGCTAGAATTTGGGGTGCTACATGAATGTGAATGATCTCAGCTGGGTGATCTCTTATCATGACTACTCCCTGCACTATGACCATACTGCTTACCACATCTGGGTTGTGGACACTGCAATCACTAACAGAGTAGTGGAATGTGTGCCACTGTAGGACTGGGATCTTGCACAGCCCTGTCAGCTAACACTGGATGATGTAACAGCTCTCCAGGCACATGGATGCCAAACCTCCCACAGCAGACATTCCATTACAGACACTGCCCAATCCAGAGTATCATTCATCCTGTCCAAGGAGTCACCCATGCAGTTTTGGCAGTCATGCACATCAAAATGAACAATGTTTAATATTCACATTATCTCTTCTGAGGCCTTTGTGAATGTGCTTCTGCTTCCAGGACAGACCTATACATACATCATATGGCACCTACTGACACACCTACATCAGGAGGATGGTGGACTGCAGGCTTCCTCTAAGCATCTCTAACTCCCCTGTGTGACTTCTCACCCTCACAATGGCTATTGGCAGAATCTACCAGTTCTGTAATTGGAATAACTACACTCCCCACATACAACTGTGTCACCCTAAGCTTGTCCTGTATCTGAGATCTCTGTGTCCTGGGTATACATAAGCATATTGACTGTATCGAAAAATAGGGTAGGAGATTTTAGAGGCATGACCTCAGTGTCAGACTTACCCTCTGCACCACCAGACTATGCCTCTTCAAGACCACCATCATCATTAGAGGCTATCAAATACTTGACATCGGGTGATAGGAGTTCCACAGTAACACTGTCAAGATCACCTAACATAACAAGTAATCAACACAAGAATGAGAGAAAAAGAATAAATAATGATCAAACCTATTTTATGTGAAACTCATATTAAAGCTTAGATGCTAATGCAATAAAAACAAATAACTTTCAGTTACACATACATCCACCTTCTATATATTAATAAGAATACAGAAGGTGTGCTTACTATGTACAGGTGATCATGCCAAAAGAGAACCAGATATATCTAGCTTTTAAGAAAAGGAGATGAAACATAGATGATATGCATCACAAAGAAAATGACGCAAGAAACAGAAAATTTCTTTTTCAGCTGCAGAATAAGACACATCTCAAACAAAACTTTTCTGTCCAGTTTATGCCCCACCCCCTTCTCCCTTCCTCCTCCCTCTCCCTCAGTGTCTCTTCTATCCATCCTTCACTCTGTATATTTATAATATGTATCTATATATATATATATATATATATATATATATATATATATATATATATGTATATATATATATATATATATATATATATATATATATATATATATATATATATATATATATATATATCTACAATGACAATTATTTAGTTATACCCGAAATTTGTGCAGTGGTAACACTCAGGTTGTCTTCCATGCAAGACCATATGTCAATGATTCTGTGTGAACTCTGTGCTGAGCTGTCTGGATCTCTGACAGTGGGCAGGAATGCCCATGTTTCTGTCAGTGCTGGCTTGGTAACAGGTCCACCTCCCTCAAGCATACATTCACAGGCAACTGCAGCTGCTTGACTTCATAACACTGGCCCTGTGTCTAATTTTGGAATATGTACATTCATGGCCTCTGACATCATTACAATTGTTAACAGCCTGCTCCCAGATATAGTCACAGAAAGACTTGCCACCTCTGCCTTTTGCTAAGAGGAATGGCCCATAGTGATGTAATGCCTGAATGATGACATCATTCTCAGCATCAGTGCATGGCGATTTATGAGTGCACCAGATTTCTTGGCTACCACAGCCCTGTATGAGAGGAAACATAAAAGGAAAAAAGTGCATAAGTAAACCAAAAATTATTGTTAACAAAACAAAATATCTATGAATGTCTCCATTCATCATACACAGAATACAAGAAAAAGTAAGGCTCCATATGAATACACACAACTTAATACAGATCCCCCTCCCCCAACAGAGCCACCAAACAAATAGAGGAATTGATAAGAAATTGCTAAGAGGACAAACATTTTTGTAAATCTGTAGTACATTGCAGCATTAACAAAAAAATGCACACCTTTCAAAGAAAAATGGATAACAATTTTGAGTGATATCCACTTCCATGGAGGGCAGCCATATATAATTCACAGGTTTAACACTGATATACATGGTTATGGCAACAGCTACTGAGAATAATGTAGACAATATACCAATAGTTTTATTGTGAAATGCAATCCATCAGTAAGGTTAAAATACATTAAGTTGTAAAACAATAACCTACTTTTGAAACAAATCCTCTGTTAAAGTAGAAACAATTATTTAAAGTAAATAGCAGTATCGAGCTCTGTGGGACAATACAGTCCCTCCTATTACAAGTTCTGTACCTACATGATTACCTTTATATAGTGAATATTCAGCCCTTTCAGCACTGTGAGTATGCAAATAAGGTGTTAACTAATTAGCATTCATGAATTCCACAATCTACACTAAGTGCTGGACAAATAAATATGGTCTAAGGACCTACCGGATTTCGTGCACACTCCTCAGCAGTGCAAGGACGAGTATTGAGAAGTGTTACCTACTAAGGTCTTGCAAGTATGAAGGATTAGTCTGACTGCAGGAACAATCAGGGTTTTACAGTCATTCTTCTTTGATGTAGCCTTACAAGAGTGTGTTAGAGGGAAAAGAATTACAAGAAAGTCTGTAAATAGAATGACTGGCACTGAGCAGCAGTTGTACCTTAGGGGAAATGGAAGTACGCAGCCATTGGTAAAATCTTGTGAGTTTTTGCCTTTGGCCACATTACTTGTGCCATTTGGACTACTGTGCTTAGCTATGTATAGTCAGGTTAATCTTCTCTTGAACAGGCTGAAGAGTTGAATGTACATCTTATAGGATGTTCAATTTTCAAATATTGTTAAGCGACATTCTGCACTGGATCATTTAGTATGCTTATGACTAGAATGTACTGGAACAGAGTGTGTACCATGTGGTGGAAACAACTTCCATTTCAAAGAAGCATTGATATTATACTGCTGACTGTTGTGTGGACAGTAACTTGTGTAGCTCCGTTTCAGCATTCTGACTAAATCAGATTGTTTAAATTCTATTTGTAACTACTTTTTTAGCATACATTGATTTCAGTTGTTTGTGACAGCTTCCATTGCTATTTTGTGTGGCACACACAGTCAATGCAGAGGTCTGTAGAGAGCCTAGTATCATAGTCAGGGTTTTGAATGTGATAACATCTGTGTGCCAGACAACTGTGTTGGACAGCAGTGGCTTACACACAGAGAATAGTTAAAGTACAGTAAGAAGGCCACTTTTTCAGGCTATTGTCTACAAGGTAGGGCATCTATACCTCTTATGATAAGAAAGTACTGTAAGCCCTTCAAGGGTGTTCTTCATGACACAACTGATAATGTGTATTTCTGTGGCATTCATGACTGATATGCATCTCTGTGATATCTGTCCTGGCATGTGTTTGAAAATAACATGATGCAAATGTTTATTATGTCATTCATTGTTTGCAGTCATTAACTATTTCATAAAGAATTATGCTCTGTACTGCATATATTCATACAAGCATTTATTTCTGCAATTAGTTTCTTCACACTATGCAGCTTAATAGCAGGTGAGGGATTCCATAAAACATTTCTTACCATATAGCATGCTGCCAGATCATCCAAAAGTGGTACAGGTCCTCTGCTACAACAGGTTATTGTGTGTTGGTGCTGTTGAATTGCTGTTATGTTACTGTTCCTTGTAATTCCATGTGAACTTTCCCAGTATAATGATGTGTGATGTGTAGAAATTACCAGTAGAAAACTTGTAATCATGAAAGCCCTGATCTGTGTTGTCATTTGCCATTTATGTATTTTAAATATTTTACTATTACTATTTAGCATTTACATGACTATACAACACTTACTAATCTAGTATGTTTATAGGTGATAAAACCCTTTTCTATGGGTGCCACTGGCATCTAGTTGCAAAAAAGTTGTCCATTTGTGATGTGCATGGCACAACAGCTGTAAGGTTCATTTGTTCTTGTGTATACATGCAGAGGTGGAGAATACATTATTGATGTCAGCTTGCATACATATATTTCTTGTATAAACATCTCAGATACAAAAACTGCAGTCTATACATTCATCCCATAATATATCTTCTGTCCTTGCAAATTGTTATCTCAACTCAACATGTTATTAACATGTATATCACATTAACTTCCCTTTGTTACACTACAGCTTTATGTCCCCCTCACATCCTTTGTGAGCATGTCTGTTTTTATTTATGTTCATAAGTCACGTATTGTCATTGACATTAAGTTTCATTACATCAATATGGCAGGATTTATGTTACAAATGTTTCTTTGACATGTCAGCATATTCGCCTGAAGTATCTGAATACACTTTCCTCATTTCTCCTATCCTCTTAATTATGTATGCAGTACAAACATCATTATTTGTGTACTATTCCCTCATTTCACTTCCCCTCCTTCAGAATTCTTTCACAGTACTTGACTTTATATTTCAGGGCTACAGCACATCAGGTTTGCCCATAGGCAAGTCATTTTGTTTACATTCTGTTCTCATGCTTGCAAGCACCTTTCCATGGCCATGAACAGTATTGCTGGCCAAGAAATGGCACGTGCAGACATGTAGGCATGATGACCAGCATGCACTTTCAGTTAGCCCTGCTGTTAATTGTGCTAACACATTTAAGTTGTGTAGGCTTAGCATAAAGCCTACACAATTGTTAATGAATCCCTGACATTATATAGAACTTCTCTATGAATGTGATGCATCGTGTAAATAGTTTAATATTTGTAGTTTTAATAGTTGTTAAGTTCTATCTATGGTTATGTTGTACTTTATTTTACTTTGATTAGTGTATGCTATTGTTCATGTTCTTTAACTGAAAGTGTAATATGAAAGTTTAAAAAGAAGTGCTGAAGCCTTTTCATTGCTTTTCATTCATCTTGTTAAAGTGCTTAAGTAATATTGTCTGTATTTCATAAATTGCACTGAACATTGAACTATCTTACTTTTGCCTGTCAGTAGTATGCCTCTCTTCACTGCAGAGAAACAAAAAAAATATTTTATTAACCATGACCATATGAGATAATTCTTTGCATCTAATCCAAGTGGATAAACTCCTTCAAACTTCACTTACTTTAAAATAATCTAATTTAAAAGTAAATTCATGATACTAAGTAGCAAGAATAGTTTCATACTGACTCAACAACTAATTTGTCATCCTGCTGTAATTCTGTTAGTCCAATTCAGGTTGCTCAACCCTCATAAGAAATGGCAGCCAAAGTCCTTCTCAGTTGCCCCTCCCATAAATGTGATAAGTTTATTCCATTTCCTTTGTCTGTATTGATACTTCTCTTAGCATACTTTTTGAGCTTGAGCATGATGCTACACCTACTCCTTTCTCTGCTAATTTAACTTTTATTTTCTACCGACACGTCTTTCTTAGAAATAGCTTAAGAAGTGCAGACCATCCCTTTTCTCTCTCTGCTAGATATCTTCCCTATTAATATTGTTCTTGTCAACTTGGTCTCCATTTTTGGCAATCATTTCTTAACATCCTTGTATGTCCTTTTGAAAACAGCAGTAATAGATGTTTGCTCCTCAGTTTCATATTATATCTTTCACCCTGTTGTTATCCTGTTCCCTACTATAAACAACTCTAGAAAAGCATTCTTTTACAATATATGCAGCACTTAGTCAACAAAACACAACTTCTTCTTCTCACCAAATTACTTCGACATTCCACTGAAGCTATTCATCTTCAGATTTGTGACACATCAGAAATAAATCACAAGGATTTGTTAGGAGCTTCAATTTAAGATTTATGTGAACATTTCTATATGGTTGATCATAGCATTCTACTGCATTATTTACTTAACAGTGGTTTGTCCCAACAGCTTGTTTCATGTTTTGAAAGTTGTTTTACAGGCACTTTCCAATATGTAAGGCTGGATGATGAGGTTTCCACTTTTCTCATTATTTATATAGGAGTTTCCCAAAATATGTACATGTCTTATTTCTTTGTATTACTTTGTGAATGATATGACCTCCTAGTACAGGCCAGCTAACCTTATCTTGTATATAAAAAACTGCAAAGCTGAACACGCTGTGACAAACCATAATAAACACTTATTTAAGGAAAGGTGAACAAGAATTAATGATTCTAACCAAGGTGTTAACTGTTTCAACATTACCTTGAACTACAAATATCAAATCATCAATAAACCTTTTATAATATACAACCTGAAACTGGTTTAAATAAGGTTTGGCAATTTCTTGTTCTCACCACCCCATCACGATATTGTCAAAAGAAGGGGCAACCGCTGTCCCCATTGCTAAACCTTGAATTTGTTTGTAATAAGACTTATTAAACAAAAAATAATGATTTTTCAAAATGATGTCCAGCAGATTACAATAAAAATTAATGACATTAGTATGACAATTAGTAAAATGATTCAAATACATTCTAACATATTCAACCCCTATTTCATGTGGGATGCATGTATATAATGATGTAACATCTAAAGTAAACATATTATATTTGTTTGGATCAAAACTCACTTCTTCGTTGAACAGTCTAAAGCTTTCCAAAAAACTCCATGAATCTTTTAAAAAAGATTCCATGTTGTGGACATAAAGGTGTAAAAAAGAATCTACAAGCAAGGAAATACCTTCCATAACATAATTTGGTGCAGAAATAATGGGTCTGAAAGGGGGTTTGATAAACTCTTATGTGTCTTCGGAATGCCAAATAACACACCAATTTTAGGATTTTCTATATTACAAAAATTGTATATAGCCACGTTCAAATCACTTGCCAACAAACTATCATACAAAAAATCAGAAACATATTTATAACATTTTGAAATGTCAATATTAGTAACTTTTTTGTATTCACTTTCATTTGCGAGCATATTTTCCATTTTGGCTACGTAATCCATTTGGTCCATAAGGACAAGCATACCCCCTTTGTCACTTTTCATAATACGTATTGATTTATTTTTACACAATTCTTTCATTGCAATTCTAAGTTCTGCACTCAAATTATCACACATAGGGTACTGTTTCTTAGATCCTAAAATACTTCTAAATTCGGTTTCACAAGCTAATTCAAAAGTTTTCAAAGTATAGTTCAACAATGGATTAAAACAAGATGGTTTGACCAACAACTGTTCAGTATTTTCAACGTCTTTCAATAAATAAGACAAATTTAATTTCCTAGTAAATTGCTTAAGTTCAACAATTGCATTAGTAATATTTGTTTTCATACTAGGAACAAAATTTAACCCTAATCTCAAAGTAATATGGTTCGCATTTAAATTAAAACTAGACAAATTCAAAATGTTTTTCACAGAAGCATTGTACCTCATTTGTTGTCCGTTGAGGAATCCGATGTTAACAGAACACTCTGGCCCTTCTTGCACATGGTTATGGGCTTCAGTCTCAACTGTCTATTTTCTTTTTCGAAGACTAAAAAAAAAGGTTTATTGATGAATTGATATTTGTAGTTCAAGGGAATGTTGAAACAGTTACTACCTTGGTTAGAACCATTACTTATTGTTCACCTTTCCTTAAATAAGTTTTTATTGTGGTTTGTCACAGCGTGTTCAGCTTCGCAGTTTTTTATTCACTAGTTTTTTCAGTTTGTGGTGTTTCTTGAGTTTTGGTTTCTGCTATGGCTGAAGTGGCTGGAGACCCATTATTGAATGTTAGCATTCATTCTGTTCGAGGTTCTCCTGAGGCACAGTTAAATCAGGTCTTTTTAAAGACCATGGAAGATATTAAGAAGTCCTAACAACTTTTGTTGAGTGAGCGTGTGAAAAAGGAATCATCATCCTCTGAATCTGAGTATGATACAGATACTGTTGTGGAGGTGAATACCAACGGACAGCATAGTGAGATGATGGGAAATATTGGTTTTGTAAAAGCAAAGAATGTTAAATCAAAGGGACTGTATTCAAACATAGGAGCAGCATTAAATGATGGTGAAAATCCTTTTATATGCACCAAAAGACTTACTGACGCTGTCAGTCTAACTGAATATAAAGCATTATGTGATAATATAAGTAAGTTGCTTAAGAAAAACAAGAGTATTGATATTGAGAACAAATATTTTTGTAAATGCATTGAATTAAATATAGTGCCTAAGGGACTTCAGTTTTTTAAATGTTCCAATGGCATAACCGATAAAGACCCATTTTTAACAACTTAAAAGATTTTTTCAATGAAGCAGGTGTCAATTTTTTAAAACTGCTAGTTGAGCATAATAACAACATTATAATGGGCCTTAAAGAAGATATTCTTAAGGCTGAACAAGCTATTGAAACTAGATTTCAGTTCATTTTCTCTGAAAGAACCGAGTCTTCTGTTTTACTTGAAGAGTTAGAATAGCATAAGAAAATACTAATAAAAAGAAAAAATAATAAATTGGATCATGATTTGACTGCATATGAGATGGATATTGCATATAGCATGTTCCTTCCTAGTAAGAACAACAATAACAATATTCCGTTTAACAAAAGAAATTTTCAAGCTTCAAAATCAGTCTACCTTAAACAGCACGTGTCTAAAAGACCCAGCTTTGCGAGTGATGGCACAAATGAAACTATACCATCAATGTCTTTTTCAAACAAAAGCAGGATGGTTGAATCTAATAAAGATATCAATAGGTCTGCGGACAAAGTCATTTTTCATGAAGAAACGGATGTTCCTTCTTCTAACAACAATGAATCGGGGGGCAAAACAAAACCTTTTTTAGTCTTCGAAAAAGAAAAGACAGTTGAGACCAAAGCCCATAACCATGCGCAAGAAGGGCCAGAGTGTTCTGCTAACATCGGATTCCTCAACGGACAACAAATGAGGTACAATGCTTCTGTGAAAGACATTTTGAATTTGTCTAGTTTTAATTTAAATGCTAACCATATTACTTTGTTGAGATTAGGGTTAAATTTTGTTCCTAGTATGAAAACAAATATTACTAATGCAATTGTTGAACTTAAGCAATTTACTAGGAAATTAAAGTTGTCTTATTTATTGAAAGACGTTGAAAATACTGAACAGTTGTTGGTCAAACCATCTTGTTTTAATCCATTGTTGAGCTATACTTTGAAAACTTTTGATTTAGCTTGTGAAACTGAATTTAGAATTCCTATCGGTGATAATTTGAGTACAGAACTTAGAATTGCAATGAAAGAATTGTGTGAAAATAAAGCAATACGTATTATGAAAAGTGACAAAGGGGGTATGCTTGTCCTTAAGGACCAAATGGATTATGCAGCCAAAATGGAAAATATGCTCGCAAATGAAAGTGAATACAAAAAAGTTACTAAAATTGACATTTCAAAATGTTATAAATATGTTTCTGATTTTTTGTATGATAGTTTGTTGGCAAGTGATTTGAACGTGGCCATGTACAATTTTTGTAATATAGAAAATCCTAAAACTGGTGTGTTATTCGGCATTCTGAAGACATATAAGAGTTTAACAAACACCCCTTTCAGACCCATTATTTCTGCACCAAATTATGTTACGGAAGGTATTTCCTTGCTTGTGGATTATTTTTTACAGCTTTATGTCCACAACATGGAATCTTTTTTAAAAGATTCATGAAGTGTTTTAGAAAGCTTTAGATTGTTCAACAAAGAAGTGAGTTTTGATCCAAACAAATATGTTTACTTTAGATGTTACATCATTATATACATGCATCCCACATGAAATAGGGGTTGAATCTGTTTGAATGTATTTGAATCGTTTTACTAATTGTCATACTAATATCATTAATTTTTATTGTAATCTGCTGGACATCATTTTGAACAATCATTATTTTTTGTTTAATAAGTCTTATTACAAACAAAACTCAAGGTATAACAGTGGGGACAGCAGTTGCCCCTTCTTTTGCCAATATCGTGATGGGGTGGTGGGAACAAGAAATTGCCAAACCTTATTTCAACCAGTTTCAGGTTGTATATTATAGAAGGTTTGTTGATGATTTGATATTTGTAGTTCAAGGGAATGTTGAAACAGTTAATACCTTGGTTAGAACCATTAATTCTTGTTCACCTTTCCTTAAATAAGTGTTTATCGTGGTTTGGCACAGCTTATTCAGCTTCGCAGTTTTTTATTCACTAGTTTTTTCAGTTTGTGGAGTTTCTTATCTTGTTTATAGACAACTCCTTCTGTCCTCTACCATATCTGATAACAATTAAATCTCAACACTTTTAGAATAGATTTTCTGAAATTAAGTGTTGACTATCAGGTTTTAACCTTCTCAATCCAGCAGCTACAAAGATCATGTCATTTTACCTGTGTGGTAGCACTTCCTTAGATGTGACACTGCTTCAAATTTTCTGCATGAACAAACATGGTCAGGAATTGAGTAATTCAATAAATCAACTGAGTTATATATTTCAATGAGTTATGAAATTCAGCAAATTTATTAAAATAGTAATATTAGAAACTAACAGGAACATAGGACAGCTCTATAGTCCTAAACAGTTTGTGTTAGTACAGTGGGCTAAGACTCAGACTTGATAATGAGTTGCTTCTTGTTACAAAGGTGTAGGGTTTGAATCTTTCCACCTTCATGCATGCATTATTTGACATCAAACAGCTCACTTCACCAGACAGTGTTTGGCACAACTGGAAATTTGGGATATGCTCCTTAATAATCTGGACTGCACACTGATTATACATTGCCTTTTCTGCTACCTAACCTCTTTTACTGTTTTTCCCTGTAAATGCTTGGCATACATTTCATTGAAACTTAACTACCCAATCATCTTTCATTGATTTTGCACTTTTGAAAATATATTTTCTGTCAAATTATTTAGGGATATTGTAGTCAATGCACATTGTGTTTACACTTTCAGAGTATTTGCCCTTTACCCTTGATTGTGCAGCCTTAGAATATAGGGTATTAAGGAGCAAACTATGAATGAAGATTTCTTCACCCTTTTACAGAGTTTGATCTTTCTTAATGATGTAAATGATTGAATGATCCTGGCATTAATATATTCAAGTGAGGTGTACTAGAATACAAATGCATCTAGTTTGATGTTTGTGAAAGGTAGCCATCAGTTGTATGTGACCCATGTTAACGTTCAGGTGTATGGGTTGTTAAGTCATAGTGGATCACTCTGTTACATCACATATAGCATCTAAAAAATAATTTTTGTACACTCTTCAAAATTGCTGCAGGCATGCAGGTTTATTATTTATTCCACATTTCAATGACCAACCACTGTTGTTTTCCCAGGAAAATGCATTCGCTTGAATTCAGTCATTATCTCATACAGAATGTTTAGACCTCTTACATTTTTACTCCTACAATAACACTCAAAGTGTAGTACACTTGAGTGTAGACTGAGTGTTTGTCTGAGTTACTCATCAGTGCAAATTAGAAGATACTGGCACAGCTGGGGAGGACACAAAACTAATCGGATTACCTGCTCTCCCAAGCTGCCACATCATCAATCATCTCTGCCTGTGAGACCATGCTCTGCACTGAAGCCTACATGAGTGGAAAAGTACAGTTATTTGATATTCTAAAAATCATAAATGATTATTACAATAATGATAACTGCTATGTTAAGGCTTCCTCCTCATGGTAAGCCTTTCTGAATCACAGACACTATGTTCAAATTTCAATGTAAAAAATTTCAAAGATGAAGATGAGATTTTTTTTTGTGTTAACTGAACCTAATAGTGTGCACGTATCTATACCAGTAAAACTTGGGCACTTAGTTTTATTTACATAATTCTAGTAAGAATTTAGTATACAGGAGCTACATGCTAATATAATTTTATATACTTGGGGTAAAATAGAATTAAATGTTTCATTCAGTAGTATGGATCTTTATATCATCCAGCAATGCTGATAGATTTTTTTTGTTTCTGTTTCAGGCATGTTTTATATAGGCACTGATAAAAGCTGTCAAATGCTTTAAACCAGTATCCAGTCTTCAGAATTTAGTCTATACTAGTGAATAATATCACCTCTTGATAAAAATAATGGTTCCCTTTAGACAGTTAAACCAATACGATTAAGATTTACACCATGGATAAGGAAGTTTTGTTGCGTTAGTGGCTCCAATAATTACCAGCATGGAATAATCTAAAGATATAGAGAAAAGCAAGTTTTAAGATCAAGTTTGAAAGATTTTAATATATAATTTATATACTCAGAGTATGTAGAAAGTGGCTATAAAAGTACATTAAATGTTATTTCCCAATACAATTTAAGAATTGATTTGATATTTGATAGAGTCTATCTTCAAGACAGCCTTTAATTACTTATTTCTACTTTGCAAACCAAGATCTGTCCAATTACAGAATTATTGTCTAGAATACAGATGCTGCAACAGTATATTCAATACCCAGGAGACATAACTTTTCATTTTTATGAAATAATGCTTAAAGGCAATTTTAGGTTAATTTTGTTAGAAAGGGAATTTTTTAATTACCTTATTCATTTAATTATTTAATGTGGTTATTGTCTTGTATTATGGATGTAGTTCATATTATATAGAATATTTTTGATGGTGATATCATTTTGATTATTCTCAGTTTGTTTTAAAAAGTAAAAAATATCTTTTTCCAATTTAAGGTTGCTTCTTTTAAATCTTTAATAATAGTTTCATAATTAACCATTTATATCCTAATTATATTTGTCAGAGCTTAATGTGGACTGATCTACATTTTGATTTATTAATATTTAAAATTAGAAATAATTTCAAATTGTTATATGTGGATGAGTGGATGCTAATTAATGTTAATGAATCGCTGGCAAATAACATCTTAGAATGACAACTGCATTTTTCTTTCAAAACCTTAGTGCTTTTATTTTGTCTAACAGAGCTTGTTAATGGTTCTACTCCTAAACCAAATAACAGAGGGAAAAGGACAATAAAGTTTAATTCTCTCTCATTGGTATTAATTGAGGAGCATACACTCCATTTTAATATACCAAAAAATTATTGAATACATTTTTATTAGATTTATGCAGGGATCTGGAAAACCAAAAAGTCTCTACAGCTTTAAATAAGTACCAGAATTTATAACACTGAAAGCACTTTCAACATAAAGTCTAGTAAGTGCAAAGAATGATGAACATTTGCATACTCAATTAAAGTTATTATTTTGGTGGTAATTCATGTTTGTCTTCTAATAATAAATCCTAGTTTGGTAGTAAAAATTCAGATCTATTAGACAAGATTGATAGGAAATTTTTATCATATTAATAAAAATGTATATATGATGGACTGAAGTTATTTTATCATCGTGTTATATTAAAAAAAAACTGTCAATGTATACTTGAAAGAAGGAAGGATCACACTTTCTGTTTTTTACCACTAAGTAAAATTTTTGAAAATATTTTGTAAATCTAAGCAATTGTATTTCATATTCAACATGCTTTTTGTCATTAATTTCTAAATGAGTTATACATTTGTAAAATATTTTTAATATATTCTGTTACAATTTGTTCATTTTAACAGAATTTTATAATCTATGTTTGCCAAAGAAAAGTACTCATGAGTCTAACCTAGCTTAAAATTATTTGTCTAACCACACTATTCATCAACTATCCTCAGATACAACTGTAGAAAAACAGAAAGAAGATTAGGTCAACTAAATACAAAGGAATATATTTACTTCTGTCTTTCACATTGTAGCCTTAGATCTAATATAGTCTAAAGAGCAAAAAAAAAGTATAATAATTTACATTGAGTGAGTCTTATAGTAATAATAATAATCATAATAATAATAATAATAATAGCAATATAATGTAATTTGATATTCTCTATTATATGTTTCCTTTCCTCCAATTTTTAGCATCTATGTATTTTTTAAAAACATCTGATACCAATAAATATATATATATATATATATATATATATATATATATATATATATGATAGGTTGTTTCTTTTTTATCACCTTCATTATTTTTCGTATATCCCTATTAGCACAATAATATAATTTTGACTATATATAAGATAGTTATATAGTTATAAGATTAGTAATATTTTCCTCAATTTCATTTTTCTCTTTCTAAATTATAGTTGACTTTCATGATGTCTGATGTATGAGTATTGGTAGCCTCTGATTCACACATATACAATACTGCAAATATTTGAGATTCTTCTGTCTCTCTCTCTCTCGTTCTCTCTCTCTCTATATATACACACACACATATATACGTATATATATATATATATATATATATATATATATATATATATATATATACATATGTACTTACAGCAGCTCTTAAAAATATTAGGGGCAGATGTGCAAAATAAATACAATTTTTTAAAAGATGAAATGGAAATATAGCTCAATCAGTTTCACATACTCAAAAAAGTATGTACATAGTTTAGTTTACCTTTTATGCAATGTTCACAGTCAGCAAAAGTAACTTTGTCAAGTTTTATTCACATAGAGCTACTCTCACACTACTCATCCAGCAAAAAAGTTATGGTCACAGCTCCACAAAAAGTCTTCAGCTAATGTTCCTTCAGGCCCCCATCCATAAAAGTTGAATCACCCAATGCCTTAAGCTATGAATCATCAGATAGAAGCTGAGGTGAACCTCATGATGATCTTCTCAGTTGAAAACCAGCTTACTCATTTCCTGTTTCTTAGCTACATACTCTTTTCCACCAATAAATTGACAATTTAGTTTCTCATCATATTAACACAGCAAAGAGTCAAATAGCAATTTAGATAACTTAAAATACAGTTTGTATTTAAAGGCACATTGTCAATTTTCCTTACACATGCTGACACTATATAAGCAAACACACACACACACATATATCAATTTGACAATTTGATAATGTCATTGTTTCTATCTGCCAGGTGGAATTATACATTTAATTGACTGCTCCTACTGTAAATTTGCAAGTGGTAATGCATTTTGTTTTATACGATGATTGCCTTTTCATGTTGGCTGTGTGACTCTGGAATTAGCATTTTTAAATAAGGTGGGTGGAATGAGTCCATCCATGTTCAGGCAGCCCCACATATAAATGCATTTTTTTGTAATTTTCTTCATTTTTAATTTTTATAGCAATCACAACTGCAAGGTAGTTTTTGCATATGTCTACATTCTTTTATCCCATTGTAGTATATGTATTAGACCATAGCATAGTTGATTACATGCAACTGTCTAACTGATTAAAAGTTGATTATATTATATTTTAAGGGTTGCTATAAGTATTTATATATGTATACATCTATATTTATAGCTGTAGTTATATATGCCTCATATATAGATATAGCTATATATATATATATATATATATATATATGTGTGTGTGTGTGTGTGTGTGTGTGTGTGTGTGTGTGTGTCTAGTGAGAGATTAAACTGCTTAAAGTCAACATGAAAATAGTCAGCAAAAAAGGTCTAAAAGAGATATTCACAGAATCAAAATCACACCAGTGAGAGATATATTCCTTTTTTTCACAGTAGTGTGACCTTGGAGTTAGGATATTTTATTAGCAGGGAGTGTTGGGGATGCAGAATTTTGTGGGTCTATATTATAACATTGAAGTCTTAAAACTTTGAATGTTATAATATTGAACCATTTCGATTGAAAGACTATAACATCGAACACTCAGAATAGCAATTTTTTTTCCCAGGGAATAATTTGCTGTTCTGACAAACATACACACAACACAAGCACACCAAAATACATAATCCACACACACACATACACTTCACAAAACCCTACACTAAACCATGCATACACTACTAGCTATCCACTTACCTTAACCCAACCCTAACCCTAAGGTACGTAACTACTGCACAATCACCTTACTTGCACCCTAACCCTAAGGTCCCTAACTATCGCACACTCACCTTACCCGCTCCCTAACCCTAAAGTCCCTATCACACACTCACCTTACCCGCTCCCTAACCCTAAAGTGCCTATCGCACACTCAACTTACCCGCTCCCTAACCCTAAGGTCCCTATCTCACACTCACATTATCCACTCCCTAACCCTAAGGTCCCTATCGCACATTCACCTTACCCGCTCCCCAACCCTAAGGTCCCTAACTATCACACACTCACCTTAACCCAATCTGTTCACACACTTACCTTAACACTGTCCATAACCTTTGCTCCACAGTCGAGGAAATAGTGAAGCTGCAGAAACAGCCCACCAAATACTTTCACTAGGAAAGCATTTGATATTCTGCAGCTTCGCTATTTTCAGCGTTTGGTGCATAGGGTTTGATATTATAACATTCAAAGTTTTAAGACTTCAATGTTATAATATAGACCCAAATTTTGTTGCATCTTTTTATAACAGATGTATACTGCTTGTATTTTAATTCAGTAGTTTTCCAAAAGTTCATATTCCTTTCTATATTAAGTTCCAAAAACATGGTTTACTAGGCTTTGATATTATTCTTTGATTAACATATATTTTCACAGATATGTATATAGAGCAAAACAAACAATAAAACAAATCAAAACAAACAACAGAACAGCAAGCAGTACATGTAACTTCACCATAAAAATGCAGACTTCTGATAAAAGCCACTACTTTAATACATATATATATATATATATATATATATATATATATATATATATATATATATATATATATATATATATATATATATATATATATATATGTGGATCTACTTCATTTAAATGAAAGTACATTTAAAGGAATTTTAATTACCCAAGCTGAATCCACTGAAGCTCCATTACAACAAATGACTGGACTGCCAAATTCCTTTCCCTGTGAAAGGACCCACTTGGCCACCATGGTGAACTGTGCCCTCTCTTCCATGTAGTGTGATCTCGGAGTTGGTATATTTAAGTAGGTGGGTGGGGGGGTGAGGGGTATGGGGGCAAAGCCCCCCACTTTGTTGGGCTTAATTTTCCTCCATTTCAATTGGTTGCCATGTTGTTCAAGTGGTTCCTTTCACAGGGAAAGAAATTCAGCAGCCCATTTATTCATTATAATGGAGCTGTGGTGGATTCAACTTGGGTAAGTAAAATTTGTTTGAATGTACTTTTATTTAAATGAAATATATATACATATATATATATATATATATATATATATATATATATATATATATATATATATATATAAGCAGTTTCACCTCTACCCATAAGATTTCATCAGACTGGTGTCAACTAAAACACTCACCACAAATTTATACCATCATATAATCATGTAACAAAAGTTATATGATACAAAATGGTAAGTAAATAAAGTAGTGTTTTGGTGTCCTTTTCATAAGAACACCTCAAAATTAATAAGACCATTTATAAATGGAAAAAAAATATTTGGAATCAGGAAAACCTATCAAAATTATTCTTTAGAATGTAACTCATATTTAGTGTCAATAATTCTAAGGTCCAGATTAACACAATCCAATGCAAAAAACAAAAAAATCTTAAAATTTGAGTTGGCAGTAGAAGGTTTATAAAGTGGATCTTTTTCATTTTTATGCCAATGGCATAATTGTGTTCATAAATATATTTAAATAACCCTGTCTTTGTCTGCTCATTTAGAAGATTTCACAAGATAAACACAATGTTACAGAAATCAAACAAGCATCTTTACAACTGAAATAACCCAGGACCTCATAAGTTCTCTGTGAATTAACACACACAAAAACTTATGGGACATTCACTATAAACCTGCAATTGCTGCAGGCATTACAGGAAAAAGTACAACTTTCATGTTTCTCTGGGTTCATGATACTTGTATTTGATCCTTTCAAAATATCTTTAACATTAAAATTGCTCTTATTAATAAATAATGAAACATCACATAAAATTTCCCTAATCTCACTGTGATCAGTTAACATTTTCCAGTTCTTGATAATAACTTCCTTTATAGCCAAGATATCTAAACTATAAGTTAATACAAGTCCTAATTCTCTATTGTTTGAGCCTGGTATCTCTAAAGTGGTACCATCAATGTTATTATTTTCTCTATATGCTAGAGGCATATAATCATCAGCCCTCTCTTTATCTAGTTCTGATTCACATTGTGATGACCGTGCCCTGGCCCAGCAATCAAGCAGCCTCAATCCTCACCACTAGCACCAGGGAGGTTGTCTCATAGAATAGAGAAAAGGATGACTAATGCACACAGTAAAGTACAATTTCCCTTAAGTGCACACAGAGATCACAGTCAGTCTGGGGCTGGTTGCTCCTTTGCTCACCAGGTCCCCAATAAGTGTCCCACTGGCACAGCTATAGGGCCCAGGTCTCAGCCTAGCTGGGCAAGCTAGAACCTCCTCTCTGTCTAACCAGTGCTTTGTGTCCCTGCCAAGTAGCTGACACAACACACACACACACACACACACACACACACACACACACACACACACACACACACACACACACACACACACACACACACACACACACACACACACACACACACTTTGAGATAAGTATTTATACAACTTCACAGACACTCCTGGGAAAGGCTGACACAGATTCTCCAGTGTGCCCCTTTACCCAGACTATATGGTAGTAATTACTGCCACCACCCAGCTAATAATATCAGCTATTAAAAGGCCCTTAAAATGGAGTCCAATTATTACTGTGCAATATTATTTTCCAATGGCAGTATGACTAACAATCAAGGCTTACTTTAGAGTGGCCTATTACAATAATCTCTATAAATATGCAATGTACTCTAGAGCTTATCACTACTCAAACCAACCACAGGTAGAAGGTTTTAAACATATTTAATAATAAATAATTAAAACACAAGACAAAACTACTAAACCACAAAGATATCTAAGAGTTCAGAGATCACACAGAAACTTAAAATAATACAGTAGAACAGGTCTGATTTCAAAGAAAAATACCTAATTAATCTTTGCTAGCTTTAACTATTCCTACAAGAAATCACAGTGCTAAGACTTACATGTGAGCATAGGCAGAGTGCTGAGTTAGATATCTAAGATCAAAATGCTCCCCGTCTCTTGTGAGAAATAGTATTTAAACATTACTAACAAACATGTCTCTAAGGCCCTCCCACATTACATCATTTTTGACACTTAGTATGGAGTTCTCAGGCCACAAACTGAATTATTTAGCAATCTAACACCTGCTCAGAAACTTACAACAATATAAGTCATTTCATATGTATAGTCTAACAGAAAACAGAGCAATAAAGCACATTCCACATCTAAATTCTGGTCATAAACTTTAGCCTTAAAACAATGGGCATTAAACCTTCATTCAGAAGCACTGGAGCTGAATTCTAACATGAAAAGGTCACAACATGCTTCACTGGGCCAGTAGAGTGTAATGTTGTCACATATTTTGCAGTTCCACATTTCACAGTGTTCTTTTACACTCAAGAAAACATGTCTGAATTTTACATTTATTTACAAATGCCAGAATTATATATCAAATTCTATTTGACTAGGCTGTCAGCCTTCACCCATCTCTCCCCAATCGTCACACACATAATGAAATAACTTAATTTAAATAGTCCCACTTCACAAATTTTTCTTTTAAAATTTCCATATCTTTAAAAAAATCACTTATACAAGTAACAGATAGTTCCTATTGATGGGTCAAAATAGTATATATTTTTTAATTAGTATACCTGAACCCAAAACAATGGACAAAAAAACTACAATTGTTGAGCCCATAAATCTAAGCAGATCAACACTGAAAGTGGGCTCTGTTGTATGTGGCTATTAGTATTTGACTGCTTTTAGCAGTTACTGATGGCTTCAGAGAGCTTTTGATTCACCTTTTTTAGACAGATTTTGTGAATATTATCAAAATCTTGATTGGGTCAGCATTCATTATTATAAAATGGCAAGATATAAGGATCCAATTTATGTTTAAAAAAAACATTTTTTTGTTTAGGACTGCTTTTTTTCTTGATTGAACAAACAATAATATTTTCTATTGTAGTACATTTCTATGGGGTCATTACAGCAAGGTGATTTTGTACTGAATTTCTATTCTTAGTGCACCATTTGGTCTCCCTCACTAATAGATTTTGGGTGTAGTAATTTGTAGGCTGCTATTCTCCAACTATATTTAGTTTAGTTGATTGATTTTGGAAATTCTACTTTTGTTCGGACTCAGATCTGATTGGTCATTGGTTTACAGGGGTGATATTGTCCAATCCCATAGGACTTGTTCCAATATTATTTGGATTGGACACAGCACTGTATGTATTTTGTTTTATTTATGATTTTTATTAGACCAGCTTTGATTATACTGGCTGATATTGTCTGAACATTACTTATTGAGGGAGTACTGTTTACTTGTTTTCAAGATAAAAAAAGAGACAGTTTGGTTTTTACCATTTTGTCCCACTTGCTGTATTCTACTATATATATATATATATATATATATATATATATATATATATATATATATATATATATATATATATATATATATATATATATATATATATATATATATTATCAGCAATTTCATTGTGTGGATTTTCATACAATACTCCTTTGGGCATTTTGTATTGTTTGTTTTCTCAATGGATATAACTAATCTTCTTAAGGGGTTGGCCTCTGATCGTGATTATTTTGCAGTGTTTGGCTTGGGTGTTGATCAACCCCAATAGAATGGATCCATTTTAACACCCATTGATAATACACGTGAGGCACAATTTTTGAGGCTGAATAAGAGCATGAGGTCTTTTCATAGCAATATTTGGCATCTTAGGCTATTTAAGGCCTACATTATTAAGGATATTACACCTAGGGGACTTAGAGTCCATATTCAGCCACTTGTAAATAATATTGATGCCACTTTGACTAAGCTTTAGGATGATGCCCAACATAAGGCTTCTATGAACTTTGTTGAGATCCTAGCACGACATTATGAAAGGATTATTGACCAAGAGTTACAAGATATTACACAGATGCGTGATTCAATTAGGCAATTTGAGGGTCAACCCACATATAATTTGAACTTTAAAAAACTCAGTAATGATTTACTGAGCTTAGAAAAAACAACTTAAGGAAAGGAAGAAAAAGAAATTTTTGAAAGATCTCACTGATTATGACAGCGGGGATCCTTTCTCTAAAGATCAGGCTAAACATGTAAGGTTTCAACAATCTCATAAATATGCTTCTAGAAAGAAATGACCATGTTCTATTCTAAAGAAAATGTCTACTATGAGTTATGACACATCTGGAGATGATTCATCTTCAGCCCTTGAGTCTGATGCACAATGCACCACAGGATCCCCAATATCCAAAAGAAGTAATAATGTCCCTTTAGATGTAAACAAAAGTGGGGGGCAGGAAGCAAAATGAGTTGGACAATATGGAAGGGTTGTTGAGAATGTTTGCTCAGAAATAACTAATTCTAATGTGTTAAATATTTCATCATGCTCCTTGTTACCTGCTCATATTCATGTCTTGAATAAAGGACTAAATTTTGAACCTGAGATTTTTGTTTCAGAGGACAGTTTTGCCAATGATATTGTAGCTTTCTGTAGAATGTTTAACTTACAGTTATTTTTTCAGGATGGAGATTCCAGTTGTGTCCGGGCTGAGTTTAGATAACATAAATCTACTTTTACACCTCCTATGAACTCTAATGTGCAAATGTTTCAGAATAGTGTCCTTAGGGATATACATTTCTACTCTAGGGAGTCTGGTGTTGGATTGAATAATCTCTCAAAGATCGAATTGGAATGTATTAGAGAATTGGCCAATAACCATAAATTGGTTATATTGCCTGCTAATAAAGGTGGGGCAGTTGTAGTCCAAGACTGGGCTCAATACAATGCCGAAGCTATGAGGCAACTTTCAGATGGGCGGTATTATACCTGTTTGCCCCTTAATCCGACTCCTTCCTTTAAGAAACTGATTGATGAATTTCTAACTTTAGCTAAAGATGAGGGTATTATTTTGAACCAAACTTTTTATCATCTATCTGTACCAGACCTCCTTTCTCAATATATCTATTCTCACCCAAAAATACACAAGGACCCATGAAATCTCCCTGGTAGACCAATTGTATTGGGAAGGGGGTCATTAACAGAACCATTGTCTCAATTTCTAACCAAGTATCTTAAGCCCCTTTTGAAGTGGGTATGTGCCCGTATGCAGGACACAACTGAATTTCTTCAGATAATTTCTGAATTATAGTTAGAACTGGGATGGTTACTTTGTACCCTGACGAAACTGCCCTATTTACCAATATTCCTCATTGGGCAGGTATTGTTGCATTGGAATATTGGCTCTCCAGATCTGGATTATATTCATCTGGATTTAATACACTTCTATTAGGGCTAGCTGAACATTTCCTTACCAAAAATGTATTTTTGTATCGTGATGTATGTTATCTTCAAATTCAAGGTACTGCTATGGGGCCTTCTTTCGCCCCAATATATGCCAATCTATTTATGGCATACATTGAAGAGCATATTTATTCTGCCCTTCATAGCAATTCAGGCAGTTTATATCATAATTGTACAGTTTGAGCATTTTTGATCTGTTGCTATCATCTAGTGGCCTTTTATTTATAACAGTTAGATTAACTTGTTTTACAGCAATATAGCAAGCCTCAGGAAGTGATGTAACTCAGTCAGGAAGCAGCTTTCTTTCACTTCTAGCCCTCTTGAAGTACAGTCATGATCTTCTTTTCCCAGGCCCTGGCATTCACATCTCCTGGAAGTAATTTGTATGTTGTAATTCTTTGTATTTAGAATTGCTGTATATTGTAAATATTCTGATATGTTGCTATTTGTGTTGTGTTGCAGTTTTACAAAGAAAAAAGAGTTAAGCAATTTCAGTAAAGCTACAAGAAACCCATATTATTTCGCTTATTGAATTTTCTTAAAGTGTTAAGCTGTCCATTTAGCTGTACTGAGCCTCGCACAGTGCTGTGAGAATGGAACAGTAAAAAGGAAATCCTTGCAGTCTTGAATACAAGAGATCACTGCACTGCAAATATGAGTCTGAGATCAGGGAAGAAGTATAAACCTGTGGATATGTCCCCCATGACAGCACGTCAGGGAGAACAGCTCTAGTGTCCCAAAAGATGATACACGGTCATATGGCTGCAAATCATCAAGATCCAGTAAGATGTCCTCAGTATGTTCCTTAGCAATCAGAGCTCATGCCAAAGCAGATGTGGCATGTGCCCAACTGGCATTTGCTGAAAAAAAAGCCATTATGATGTGACAAAAGGCAGAATTGGAAGCTAACCTACATATTCTTCAGCAGCAGAGGCCGCTGCTTACCTGGAAGCAGATTCAACTGTAAGCGAGATAACTCACTTAGAACCAGAATTCCCACAGAAACCTCTCTCCTCTGCTGAACATACAAGTGAGTACATCCAGAAACTTACTAGTATGTATGCAAGCCAGCAGTCACTTAGGATTATGCAAGGAGAATCCAGCCCAAAGCCAGCAGATGTTCCGGGTATGCCCCGTCAGTCTTGTGATGTCAGCAGTGTCAAACCAACAAAAGAACAACCTCCAGAGCTCCTTAGAAATGGAAATCCAGGACTCCCACTACCACAGCTTAAAGATTACATGCCTGAACACCAAATTATACAAGATGTCACAAAGTATCTTAGCCACAAAGAAATGGTTAACTCATGTTTTATCAAGTTTGATGACTGTCCAGAAAACTATTGGGCATGGAAGTCCTCCTTTCTGAATACAACTAGAGACTTAAATTTGGCAGCTGCAGAAAAATGGTTGGGCAAAGAGTCAGCAGAACAAGCAAAAAGCATGCATAGAGTACCCTTATTTAACCCTTTGGCAGGACTTAACATGGCATGGTAGAAGAAAGGTATGGTTCACCTGAAGCAATTGAAGGTGCTCTACTGAAAAAGCTTGAAACTTTCCCCAAGTTGAGCAATAAAGACAATAGAAAAATTACAACAACTGGGTGATCTTCTTCTAGAAATAGAGTGTGCTAAAGAGGAGGGCTATTTGACAGGCTTTTCATATTTAGACACTGCTCATGGTACTAATCCAATAGTGGAGAAACTACCATATACCTTGCAACAAAAGTGGGTATCTGTTGGAGCTAAATACAAAGAGGAAAATAGAGTAGTTATTCCCCCTTTCTTTGTGTTTTCTAGGTTCATTCAGCAGCAAGCAAAGATTAGGAGCGACCCCAGCTTTGCCTTCATTAGCAGCAGTAATCTGTCATCCAGACCAGGAAAGCCTTCCAGACCTCATGGTAATACTTCTGTGTTCACACACAAAACAGTTGTACCTTCAAGAGCCACAAACTGTCAAGATAGCAGCAAGGTGAGCCCTACAGAAAGTCCTGAGAGACAATGCCCAATTCACCGGAAGCTTCATCCGCTGAAAAGGTGCAAAGGGTTTAGAGGTAAGCCTATTGAGGACAGAATGTCCTTTCTTAAACAAAATGGCATCTGTTTCAAAGTGCTGTGAATCTACTAAGCATATAGCTAAAGACTGTAAAATATCAGTCGAGTGCACAGAGTGTGGCAGTGAGAAACACATAATGGCCTTACACCCTGATCCACCTCCACAACCAGCAGGGATGGTAGAAGCCAGGAAAGATCAGGGCAGGGAGCAAAAAGAGTATTCCCCTTCTTCAGTGATGTCTAAGTGAATTGAAATCTGTGGCCAAGATAAAAATCCACGGTCATGTTCTAAAATCTGTTTAGTCACTGTGTATACCACCAGGAAAAGAGACAAAGCAGTGAAGATATATACCGTTCTTGATGAGCAGAGCAACAGATCACTTGCAAAGTCAGACTTTTTTGATATCTTTAATATTAAAACAACTGCAGCTCCCTATACTCTAAAGACATGCGCAGACATTATGGAAACTGCAGGCAGAAGAGCCATAGACTTTGTTATTGAATCTTTTGATAAGAAAAAGCGATTCCTATTACCTACATTGATAGAGTGTGACATGATACTTGATGACAAGTCAGAAATTCGTTCTCCAGAGGTGGCTTATCATCACCCTTACCTCTACCCAATTTCTCACCTCATTCCAGCTGTTAATTCTGGTGCTTCTATCCTTTTGCTTCTTGGAAGAGACATTTTAGAAGTACACAAAGTGCATGAGCAAATTAATGGACCGGTCAATGCCCCTTATGCTCAGAGACTTGACTTGGGGTGGGTCATTGTAGGAGAAGTTTGCCTGGGATCAGCTCTCCAGCCAAACAGCATCAGTTCCTTCAAGACGTCTGTGTTAACAAATGGACGCACATCCTTTTTCAGTCCATGCCAGAACAATTTTACTGCTAAAGAAAGCTTTGATAATTTAACATGGTTTTGGGACTTTTCTTCACACAGCAAAGAAGATATTAGCTTTAACATAGAAACTGACAATCTATGGGTTTCAGTGTTCCAGAAATCAAAGGACAATAATAAACAAGTGCTGTCCATAGAAGATCAAGCCTTTCTCCGGATCATGGACAGAGAGACTTACCAGGATGATAATAGCAGTTGGGTGGCCCCTCTGCCATTTTGCACACTCAGGTATCATTTACCTTGTAATAGAGAACAAGCCATAAAGTGCCTGAACTCTCTTCGTAGAACCTTACAAAAAAAGCCAAAGGTAAAGAGAGATTTCACAGAATTCATGAAAAGGTTACTGGATAATGATCATGCTGAAATTACAGGACCACTGGATCAAGGTAAAGAACACTGGTATCTGCCAATGTTTGGTGTGTACCACCCACACAAACCTGATCAAATAAGTGTTGTGTTTGATTTCAGTGAAGAATGTGAAGGTATTTCTTTAAATAAGGCACTGTTAAGTGGTCCTGATCTAAACAATACTCTACTAGGGGTCCTCATGTACTTTAGAAAAGAGCCCATAGCCTTCACAGCTGATGTGCAGCAGATGTTTTACTGTTTCCTGGTGAGAGAGGACCACCGAGATTATTTACGTTTTCTCTGGTACAAAGATCATGACATGGACAAAGAAGTACTGGAGTACAGAATGAGAGTACATGTCTTCGGCAACAGTCCCTCTCCTGCTGTAGCTATATACTGTATGTGTAAAGCTGCCCTAAAAGGTGCTGAACAGTATGGACAAGATGCCAAACACTTCATGTTGAGACATTTCTAAGTAGATGATGGACTCACATCTGCTAGCACTCCTGAGATAGCAATTGATATTCTCAACAAAACAAAGCAGATGCTGTCATAATCTAATCTGTGGCTTCATAAGGTTGCTTCTAACAGCAAACAGGTCATGGAAGCCTTTCCTGCAGAAGATAGATCTAATGACCTTAAAGATCTTTGTCTGGGTACAGACTCCCTTCCTCTTCAGAAAAGTTTAGGACTAGACTGGGATCTAGAAACAGACAGCTTTGTTTTACAGGTATCTTCAGAGGAAAAGCCCTTCACCAGAAGAGGAATCTTAGCTACCGCGAACAGCCTTTAAGATCCCCTTGGGTTTGTTGCACCAGCGACTATAAAAGGTAAGGCCTTAGTCCGTGAACTGTCATCTGGGAAATGGGAATGGGATGCATTACTCCCACAAGACAGACTGCATGAGTGGATTCAGTGGAAGGAGTCTTTGCAGGCTTTGAAAGGCTTAAAGATACCCAGATATTATGGGACTATTTCACTGACAGTAGTCTGTAAAAAGGAACTGTATATTTTTCCAGATACATCCATCACAGCTATAGGTGCAGTAGCCTACTTGAAAACAACTGATGCAGTAAGTGTATGTCATGTTGGGTTAATTATGGGAAAGTCTAAGTTAAGCCCTAGACCAACGCATACAATCCCACATTTGGAGCTATGTGCAGCTGTATTAGCGGTAGAACTGCATGAGCTAATCAGAGATGAAATAGACCTGGAACTGGATGTTGTGAAATTCTTTACAGACAGTAAAACCATCCTGGGGTACATTTGCAATATCTCTAGAAGATTCTTTCTGTATGTCTCTAACCGTGTAAATAGAATCAGACAAGTAACTCATCCTGATCAGTGGTTTTACGTACCCACAGAGCAAAACCCTGCTGATTATGCTACAAGGCCCACACAGACAACCTGCCTTCAGAACACTATATGGTTCTCAGGCCCTTCGTTTCTTTACCAGCCAGTTAAAGACAATTCAAATGACATGGCTACTGGTTATCCTCTCATAGAGCCTGAAGCTGATCCTGAAATTAAACCAGCAGTTGCAAGTTTCAGCACTAGAGGTTTTGATTCCACTACTCATTCACATTGTTTTGAAAGATTTTCAAACTAGAAGACACTAGTTGAAACTATAGCCAGACTTACTCATGTTGCCAAAAGTTTTCAGAGAAAATCAGATAGCTCTCTACTTAGAATCTGGAAAAGTTTTCATCAGCAAGTTAGCTTAGAGAAACTTTCACAAGCAAAGAATGTGATCATCTCTTCTGTTCAGCACAAACACTTCAAAAAGGAATATGACTGCATAAAAGAGCAAAAGGCATTGCTAAAACAAAGTTGTCTCAAGAAGTTTAGTGCTGTTATAGATCAAGATAACCAAGTGGCTCATCAAGGACGTCACATAACAGAAGTTGCAATCAGAGCTGCAGGTTTCTGGATCCTTGGTGGTAAACACCTGATGTCTGCAGTTATTCACAAATGTGTTAACTGTCATAAACTGAGAAGGGGATTAGAAAGTCAAAAGATGGCAGATTTACCAGAAAATAGAATGACTCCTGAACCACCATTCACTAGCGTGGATATTGATCTTTCTGGCCTGTGGACACTGGTAACCCACCACACTAGAAGAGGTAGTGCTGACAACAAATGCTGGGCAGTACTTTTTACATGTCTGTCTACACGAGCTGTACATATAGAACTGATTGAATCTATGTCAGCTTCCAGTTTTATTAATGCCTTGAGAAGATTCTTTTCAATCCGTGGCCCAGCAAAGTTACTTCACTCTGATAGAGGGACAAATTTTGTGGGAGCTTGTAAGGAACTGAATATTTGTGCAGGTGATACAGCAGTACAAGATTATCTACAAGACAAAGAATGCACGTGGGTCTTCAATCCTCCGCACTCATTTCATATGGGTGGTGCTTGGGAAAGACTAATAGGTGTAGCTAGACGTATCTTGAATGCAATGTTGCTCCAAGATAAGCCCACTCATCTGAACAATGAGAGTTTAAGTACCTTTATGGCAGAAGTTATGGCTATTATGAATGCAAGACGTTTAGTACCAATGTCAAACGATCCAGATAATCCTGAGGTTTTTACACCAGCCATGCTTTTGACTCAAAAGGCAAACTCTTTGTTGGCTCCTTCTGGTAACTTTGAAACAGCAGACCTTCATATAAAACAATGGAAGCAAGTTCAGTGTCTTGCTGACACCTTCTGGAAAAGATGGAAAAGGGAATACTTGTCCACCTTACAAAGTCTCCAAAAGTGGACTCAAGACTATCCAAATGTTTAAAGTAGGTGATGTTGTGTTCATGAAGGACAGTCAAAAGTGCAGGAATGAATGGCCTGTGGGACTTATCATTGACACGTTGCCAAGCAGAGATGGTAAAGTGAGAAAGGTGGAAGTAAGAGTTGTCAAACAAGGAACTGCTAAAGTTTATTTGAGACCAGTGTCGGACATTGTAGTTCTTGTTTCTGAAAATTGTTAAAATGTGTTATTGTGTGTAGTAATATTAATAAGTGTAGCGGCATCCCGGAATATGCCAGGCAGGGAGTATTCTGCCCTTCATAGCAATTCAGGCAGTTTATATCATAGTTGTACAGTTTGAGCATTTTTGATCTGTTGCTGCCATCTAGTGGCCTTTTATTTATAACAGTTAGATTAACTTGTTTTACAGCATTATAGCAAGCCTCAGGAAGTGATGTAACTCAGTAAGGAAGCTGCTTTCTTTCACTCCTAGCCCTCTTGAAGTGCAGTCATGATCTTCTTTTCCAAGCCCCTGGCATTCACATCTCCTGTAAGCAATTTGTATGTTGTCATTCTTTGTATTTAGAAGTGCTGTATATTGTATATATTCTGATATTTTGCTATTTCTGTTGTGTTGCAGTGTTTCAAAGAAAAAAGAGTTAAGCAATTTCAGTAAAGCTACAAGAAACCCTGATTCTTTTGCTTACTGAATTTTCTTAAAGTGTTAAGCTGTCTGTTTAGCTGTACTACACCTCGCACAGTGTTGTGAGAATGGAACAATATTATTTATGATAGTTCATAATATATTTTTGGAGGACATGGACATATGGAGGAGATATTTGGATGATTGCTGGTTGGTATGGAGATCAGATTCTGAGTATCTACAAGAATTTGTCAACTATCTAAATGAAAATAAGTGGAGAATACAATTTACCATGAACTACAGTAAGTAATATCCAGAGTACAATTCCTTTCTCCATGCCACCAGCTATCATCCTCCACACATATGTAAGAATATTCCAAAGTCTCAATATACGAGAATGAAACCCATTTGTTCGGAGGACGTACAGGGACGATCTTACATCCCTTTTTTTAACAGAGTTTATAAGTTGGGACATATAATGCATGCTAAGAATACTGTGGATTCTATGCATAGTGATTCTCTTCTCAAATATAAAGTTAAGCCTCAGGAGCATGAGTCAGCTATTTGTTTTGTGACTACTTATGGTAGGAACATGGCTGTTTTAACTAATAGCGTCCAATGACACTGGAATATTCTCTTGGCAGACAATAAACTTTCTGAATTTCTGAATAACAGATGCTACTTCTCCTATAGGAAGGGCAGAAACCTTGGTTCTATTTTGAGTCATTATAAACGTGGACATAGCCAGCAGGTTCCACAGGTTCAATCAACACTATTTAGGGATCATTTGGTTGGTTGTTTTCCTTGTGGCCACTGTGTACATTGTTCCAGAATTTGTAAGACCAAAGACTTTAGCAGTAAAAATACCAATGAAGTTTACAGCATTCCTTTTTTTGCTAACTGTCAAACTGATTGGGTCATTTACCTGGCTACATGTAGTTGCTCCATGTTTTATATTGGCCATACCTCACGTCAGATCAAATTCAAGATTATGGAACATTTTAATGATATTAGACATCACATAATTACTAATGCCCTTTACAAACATACTGTTGCACACAGAAATGCATCCTTTTATTTTACTATTATTGATTCTATTAGAAGTAATAGATCTAATAAGACTGGTTGGCATCATACTCTTAATAATATGGGGAAAAAATGGATTATTAAGTTGGGGGGGTTATTTTCTCCTGGATTGAATGAGCACATTTAAATATTAATTGTCTTAAGCCTCAATTGCTGATTATATAAGAGAAAGGGGATGTTCTATCTGCTAATTTGTTGCACTGAAGAAGGCTGTTTGTATCTAAGCCAACATCCCTCTGTTTGATGTTCTCTTTTTTATGTGCTTTTTAGTACTACATTACATTTTGTTTGCTTGCCACAGTCTACTGGTCTGAATTTTATGTGACTGTCACACAAGGTGACATAACAATGGGGAGGATGTCTATGTGAGATAAGCATCCTTACTTGAATAATGCAGAGGACATCTATCAGGGATCTGACATACAATTGGGGTAGGGTACATATTGTGAAGCTGAGCAAACTGATAAGCCTGAATATGAGTGTACTCTCAGCAGAGGTCTCTCCACCAAGGTGGGCACAGGTAAAATATCATGGAAAATGTTATTAGAACCAGCCACAATCATGGAAAATATCAGAATAATATGACCAGAATCCCATGCCTCTGACATAACATATGTGATGTAGACTGTTAAGACATGAGTCTGCACACATACACTTGAACAACTATTATGATACATCCACACTCTATGAGGGTAACCATGCACATTGTCCTGGCACTGTAACATCTGCTGGAGATGTTAGGAGGGGCACTGCTATACCTGTACGTGACAGTATGGGCAATACATGCTAGTTGCTTTGTGTGCATGGTATATATATATATATATATATATATATATATATATATATATATATATATATATATATATATATATATATTTATATATATATATATATATATATATATATATATTTATATATATATATATATATATATATATATATACACACACACACACACACACACACACACACACACACACACACACACACACAAAATCCACACTATCACAGATTATTTATATATATATATATATATATATATATATATATATATACACACACACACACACACACACACGCAATCCACACTGTCACAAATTATATATATGCCATTAATGTTGTCAAAAACATATGAATGTAGTGTGCGCATAAGAAGAACAGGTAGCACACTTGCATGTTGTATAAGAACTTGATTGGTGTTCTGCACCATCAGACAGTCATGTATATTCCACAAAAGGAATAGCTAGGTATGGCCAATAAGGTGTGTGACAGTGCACTGTGACAAAGGTGGTACACTTCAGTTAAACATCATTAGAAGATGTGTAGGGAAGTACTTGAAGAAGGTTGCATTGTACACAGTTATTGGTGTGATGAAGGCTGGGAACCATGAAGGTATTATGGTCACTGATGTGCATGTCCTTCACATACCCAGCACTTTTGTTACATTCAATGAAATAATCAGTACTGTGGCCAAATGCTGGTGGATGCACCACTTACTATCTACCCCAGGACATGGGTCACATACCTATTGGTCTGATTATAGAGTGTGATGTCCACATTATACTTGGGTGATGTGTTAGTTTCCTGAATCAACAAATTCCCCAATGTTTCTTGTAAATGCAGGTGTGGTCATGGTTTTGGCAGCAGTTTTTGCTATGTCTTGATACTTTCTGTATTATACTAATATCAGAGTTGAAGTCAATGATTGACCACAATATGTAGTTCTTCAGACAGATGTTTGGACATAGCATCTGTATGTCATCTGTGATGTCCATTACTTAACTAATGGGCAGGAAAGGGCCTAGCAGACAGCCCTGATGTATGAACCTGATCACTGGACCTGAGATATAGGTCATATCACACATTTCAACATAGTGAGATGCCAGGTATGTGATACACTGGTCTACCTATTTGGTTATATAGCTGTTTATGGCCACATAAGACAGTATTGATTGAATACCTAAGTATGGATTTGTGTCAATTGCCTTCACCTGGAGGACATCTTTCAGATGTAACAGACCTGATGTGGCATTAACATCTCACACAGGTCTGTTGCATACAGCCAGAATATTACTACTGTAGATGTACAAGAGGTCCATGTTGTCATGCTGGTTTACCTCACAGATGAGAAGAGCCAGGATGTCTCTATACATGCATGCATCAGCTGCTGTCTCCCAAATTCATGTGGATGGGTGTTGATGTACACTCTTGTATGGAAACACAGCTCATGTGGAGGATGTGTTGAAGTGTGTATTCAACCATATCAGGAAAGTTTATGTGCTGAGTCATGCCATAGGCAATTTGTGATGTTGTCACAGCCCAGTGATTTCATGTAATAGCCTGCATAAAGGTAAGACAGTGCATACTACCTATTGTGATCTGGCTTAGGGTTTTGACACAGTCCCCAATGCAGGTGTCATTTAGAAACCCTGGGGATTAACCCTTACATCAGTTGATGGGTAATCAATTGGCTCATCAACAGAACACATACTGTGAAAGATGGTGAATTGGCATGACCAGTAGAGCTGTCACTACTGGCAAACCCCTGGGATCTGTGATTGGCCCTTCGCTGTTTTGACTCTAATTGACAGTTCAGGCTAAAGTACATGGCCTTTTGCTTATCAAGTTTGCTGCTTTTTGCATATTGTGTGCATTCATTGAGTTCACCAATGATGATAACACAATACAGAAAGAGCTAACTCAGACATATGAATGGTGACAAAGACACACAATCTAAAAGTAAATGCTGAAATGTGTATTTGTTATGTTGTCTGTCTCAAAAGTGGAATGCCATGTTAATCGCAGCATTGACAACAGTCCCGCTATGCAGAAACCTAGTGATGTAAGCACTGAGAGCACATGTAGATAGCAATCTGAACTTTGACCACCCAGTATCCACACTGGTATTGAAAGCCTATGATGTGCAAATCACAAGTCATACCATCATATCGACATCTTGTGATGGTATGACAGCACTGTAGTCAAACTTCATCAGAGCACTAATAGTGTATAATGATCTATTTTGCATGTACCTTACTAGACACATGCAGCAGCTGGAGCGAATGCAAGGCTTTTTCAGCAAGATAACACAAAGCCTACAAACTGTGCTATGATGGAAGTGGATATATTAAAAGCCATTTCACTGTAATCTGTATTGTATAGGATGAGGTGGCATCTGCCTGTTCTCCAGGCCAGTCTCTGACTCTACCCTGGTGCAAGTACTGCATATACAGAAATCTGATATACCTGATGACATCAGCAGTGTCTGTTAAGGAGAATATTACTGAGCCCCACATGGTGGTGTAAAACGATCTCTGTAATGTCAAGCAACAGCTCTCTCTCACACACACACACACACACACACACACACACACACACACACACACACACACACACACACACACACACTTATTTGCAGTGATAGCAGAACCCCTAGCTATCTAAGTAGACAGACTACAAAACCCAGTACTTTATGCAAGTTCCACAGCTCAAATCTGAGTTGGAGTGTGTCAGACAACACTTTATAGCTGATGACATCAGCAGTGTCTGTTGAAGAAAATATAACAGTGTCCCACTGCCTGTTTTCTGGGCCAGTCTCTGACTCTACCCTGATGCGAGTACTGCATATCCAGAAATCTGATATAACTGATGACATCAGCAGTGTCTGTTAAGTTGAATATAACTGAGCCCCACATGGTGATGTAGAATGATTGCTGTAATGTCAAGCAACAGCTCTCACACACACAGTTGGCTGCAGTGATAATAGAACCCCTTGCTAAGTAGACGGACTACAAAACCCAGTACTTTATGCAAGTTCCACAGCTCAAATCTGAGTTAGAGTGCTGCAGACAACACTTTATAGCTGATAACATCAGCAGTGTCTGTTGAAGAAAATATAATAGTGTCCTGCATAGTGGTATAAAATGCTCTCTGTAATGTCAAGCAACAGCTCACACACATAGTTGGCTGCAGTGAGAATAGAATCCCTTTCTATCTAATTACACAGACTATAGAACACAGTACTTTACACAAGCACCACTGCACAAGTCTGACTTTTACACAAGTGCAGGTGAAGTTATAGTAGACGACATCAGCAGGCCATTTGGGAGACAAGATGTTGTGTGGGCTGCATGAAATGGATGTACAGGCATCTGTAAGAATCAAAATACTATCAGTCAATGGTATTGGAGCAGTAACTTTGGGATACATACTTCTGTTCCTCTGTGTAAACACAGACACACAGACACACACACACACACACACACACACACACACACACACACACACACACACACACACACACACACACACACAACTGACTGCAGTGAGAATAGGGCCCCTGCCTATCTACACAGGCAACATTTGACAGTACTTTACGCAATATCCATGGCACAAGGCAGAAGTCTGACTTTTGTAAAATGCAAGTGAATTTATAGAGTGGATGAAATCAGCAGGCCATGTAAGACACAAGATGTTTTGAGGCCTGCACAAGCTGATAGCTTCATAGTTTCATAGGAGGCTGCTAGCCTAATGGGCATAGGGTGTTTGCCTAGCTGTGTAAAAACACGAGTACCCTTGTTATGCATAGTTGTATGGTCATTTTTAACAGAGTAATTTTGTGAGCAGCACCAACTGGCCCTGTTCATGTAGGACATAGGTGCCACACCAGAGGTGACTTTAGAATCACCCAACCAGTAGTCAAGGTTGCACATGAACAGGGTCATTGAGGAGCACTGCTTCACATACAGTGGGAGCCTATTACAGAGGAGTGTGAATCATTGGGGGATATATCTGTCTCTCCAATATGTTCTGTTTATGTCACAGGCTAGGTTGAGAACCCTGAGCCAAGTTATTCTTGTCCCATTTGATTTGAAGATATCTAACAGTTCCATAAGGGCAGGGTCTGGCTAGGCATAGCTCAACACTCAGCAGTCTGCATGGCTGCAGTCTGGACGGTGTAGTGCTGCAGCAGTAGTGTTGTTGCCTCATAGCAAGATGGTCTCCAGTTCGATTCTTGGCTGGGGTGCCTTCTGTGCGGAGTCTGCATATCCTCTCTGCATTCATGTGGGTTTCCTCTGGGTGCTCTGGTTTCCTCCCACATCAGAAGGACATGCGTCTGGAGGGTTTCTCCCTGGGCCGCTTCTGAAAATTGGCTTCATTCCAAGTCGGACTTACTTGGTTAACTAATGTTAAATAAAATAAAATAAAAATAAAAATGCTACTGACTACAGTGACAGGTCTTTCAGTCTGTCCAGGTATGTCATGTTGGGAGGCCCTGGAGTCGCCCAGTCACAAACCTGTGTTTTCTTCAGCTGCTGCAGGTGTCTGTTGAGGTACAGACAGATGGGTGCATTGTATTTAATTACTGGTCTGATGAGGGTAGAGTACAGCAGAAGTATGACCACCCTGGCCTTGGATTTCATGTCCATATGTATGATGTGCACAATGTAAAATGTGTGTGTCAACACTATGGACACATAGTGATGAAAGTGTAGATTGCTATCAACATGTGTTCCTAAGTCAAACAACACTATGTATACACTTAGAGGATTGCTGTGTATATCATAATTAGCAAGGTTACTTCATTGCCAAAAGGGACAATGAGGGATTGTATTCTTTAAGGTTCTTCTCTGTGTGGAAGATTTTCAGTCCATATATCTCTAGTTAATCACTGTATATTAATCAGATCAGATAACAGTAGTAGAAGAGGTGAACTTAAACTCATCTTAAGTAAAAAAAAAAATAAAAAAAATATATAATTTGAAATATTGTACAGACTTTGTTCTCTTTTTTCCACTTTATTCAAAATGGTGTGTAATAATACTAACTAATTATACAATAATATTTTTATAGATAGATTTTAGGGTTCTTGTACACAGACCTGAAGAAGCTAGAAAAATGAAAGCAAGTTTTGTTAATAGGTTATGAAAATAGAATATGATTTTTACAATTGATTTTTTACATGTAAATTGTATATGTATATATTTATATATATGTTTGATTGCCAAATGGATTAAGGTTGATATATTTCCAGCCATGTAGTATATTGTCTAAGATAAAATCACAGACTTAATAATCTACTTAATAATGTGGTTAAATAAGAGGGACCACATCATTATAAATTTTATTTAAAGTACATAAGTGTTATATTATTATGACAGCTACTACGTAGGGCAGGACCAGCTCGAATGTCACAGTGATTGGGAAGGGATGTGAATTAAACATGTGTACCAATAACACTTTGTTTTACAGCACAATAAACCACTCTCTTGCCAGATAAAAAGTATATATATATATATATATATATATATATATATATATATATATATATATATTTCGAAAGCTTGTGAGGAAACTATTACCCTATTTTTGTTTTACTTGGATTGCTTGTCTGTGTACTTAATAAAGGATTTTCGACTGAAAACAGACTGCCTGCCTTGCTTGGATTACTATCGAATACTTAGTAATTCTGTATAATATTTCAAAGTATATTTTTTATTTTTATTTTTTTTTACTTAAGACGAGTTTAAGTTCACTACTTCTCCTACTATTGTCTGATATGATTAATGTACAGTGATTAACTAGAGATATATGGACTGGAAATATTCCATACAGAGAAGTTTCTTACACTGTTTTTTTTTTTGGATCCACTATACTTGTTTAGTGCGTTGTTTGAGACTTCGGGGATACCACAGAGATTACTTCTTTTTTTATTCTTTAAGGTTCAATTCATGAATTTTGCACCAATCATTTGTGTGTGCATCCCCTTCTGTAATATGTTACCATCAGAGGGGGACTCTATATTAGACCATCCAGTTACCACTCATCTGCAGTCTTGGTAAATCACAGGCCATCTGCCATTGCCTACACTTCAGGGAAGTAGTTTGCAAACAATTGAGGGCCCAGCACAGATCGTTTTGGTATTCTAATGGCAACTGGCTAGTGGTGAAGGTGCAGTCCCCAACTTTGAGAGTGTGTGTTCTGTTGATGAGCCAGTTGCCTAACCCTGTACTATTGTATGGCTTAATTACCACATGGGAGCTCCTCACTATGAGACATGAATGGGGGATAGTGTCAAAGGCATTGGATAACTCATCATATGTGTTATGTCCTTTTATCCCTCATCCAGGTCTTTGCGGTCAGAATCCAAAAAGTCCAAAAGATTCAATAAGCAAGATCTACCATTGACAAAAACAAAATGGGTAGGATCAAGTGTGTTGAAGGTCACCTATGTCCCTGTAGACATAGTCCATGTTGATTCCTTCCCTAGCCTTGCAGATATGGCTTTTTAGGCATATGGGTCAATAGATGTAGTTTTGCACGTTACCAGATTGATTTGCATTGCATAACATACAACATTTGATATTACAATACAACATTTGATATTACATTTTGTAGCGTGGTTGATATATGTGTGGAAAAAGTATTGAAACTCCAGGGTTGCAGTTCTCGGGGGGTGCCAAGACATGGCTGCATTGTAAATATGTGACATATTGTTAGATAGGTCCCTCAGTTTATAATGTTTCCACATGTAATTTCCTTTCATACAAAGGAAATGGACAGTAAACAGAAGTAATACAGCACAATATGGACATTTCCATACAGTGGTGAGCACTTGGTTTGCAAGATGGTTAGCGAAGTGCATACATATGCGAGATACACGTTTGTGCATAGCTAAGCAGTGAACAAATGTGAGTCGCATTACTAAAGTCTGGCAGTTAGTATTGAGTCTATGAAATACACTTGCTGCATAAATGACTCTGTGGCAGCACATGTTAATGCACTGCTGATGCATTCCTTTTCTGGGGCCAGATGGTACTGGGTTCAAATACAGGTGTATGTAATATTATCTTGCTAATTTTAGAAGTCTTTGATCATTTGTTTGATATTTTTTCCTCTTTTTTGTTGGTTTTTCACTATTATTGCAGTGTTATAAACTATTATAAAACCTTGTTAACTAGGGTGTTGTAAACTAGGGTGTAACAGTAGTATCAAACTGTATTCAAACTGTTACAGATTTAGAAAGATGTGTTAATGTACACTCTTGTGCTTTATGGAAATGAGATAAGCACAGCCAAACCCAGCATTCATTTCCTCTGTTCATGTGATTGTGCTATGCACTGCATCTCACAAATACTACCCCCCCAAAAAAATTAGACAAAGAAGACTAGAAAAATAAAAAAAGGAGCATGTAATTGAAATGAGGAAAATCAGTGTATTACAATCGCACAAGAAAACAATGGCTCACTTTAGATACGTCTATATAGATCTGGATTTGAACTCTCATTCCAATGCACCTTCAGAACACAGGATGGGTGCCTTATCCCTCTTTGCCACACAAACAGCTTTGCAGCAAAGAACTGAACTCAATCTACACAAAACCAACTGCAACAGCATTTACAGTGATGTCAAACCATACAACTGTTATTTGTACATTTATTATTTTTTGATGTAGTGCACCCAGTGAACACAACCTGTCATAGGTTCATAGGCTTATAGGTTTTTACTAGACTAATAACCACAAGGACCTTTTCAAGCCTAGCCATGCATGCCAAATCTCTGACAAGTTCTGTACCCTTTTAAGTGTAAGCGGAGGTTTGGGAGATGAAACATTTACAAGCAGAGGCCATGGAGATGAACCATTTACAGCTTGCATATGTCCATTAGAGACATAGGTGCCAAACCAGAGATGACTTTCCTATTTCCCATCCAATTGTCCAAGTTGCATTTGAATTGGGTTAATGAGAAACTGTGCGTTACATATATGGAGAGCCTGTTCCATAGATGGGGTAGTCTCTGGAATACATACCTGTCTGTCCATCAGGTCCTATTTATATCACAGGCAAGGTTTAAGTCATTAGAACAGATAATTTTGATGCTGTTTGCTTAGTGGATATGCAGGAGGTCCATCAGAGTGGGGTCTGGCAATGCCCTGTATGTCAGCCATAGACCTCCCCTAAAAGCCTGTAAGAAACAGAATACAGGGATAGGGCCTTGAGGTGGTCTGCATAGGCCATTTTATTTACACCCTGTATTCTTTTAGTGAGGAACCTCTGTGGCCGTTCCAGTTGTTGGATATGACTGGTTAGGTACATACCAAAGGGGGTATTGTACTCAAGGATGAATGTTGAGTACAGTGGAATAATTACTTCCTTGGACTTAGATGCCATACCTTTGTTTATAAGTTGTATAGCAGAGAATGATTTCCTCACTACTGTAGACATGTGATGGTCAAAGTCTAGATTACTATCTATGTGTGTCCCTAAGTCCCTGACTACTGGGTCAGGTCTAAGGGGTGTGTTGTCAATATGATATTTACCAGGGGTTGATGACTTCCCAAAGGATACTATTATGCATTTCTTGGCATTTAGTTTTAGTCCATGGCTGTAACACCAGTTGTTTGTTTGTGTCAGCCTCTCCTGATTATTACTTGCAAATATACAGATCTGTCTTACATTTCTGTGTTTTTTAGCTATTCTTCATTTCTCTGACCAGTAATTTGAGATATGCAGGGTGTAAGCCATTCTATATCATTGGCCTTAAAATGTGTGAGGATATTGACTGGAAATAATAGCATATCCAGGTGCCAACAAATGAAGGGTCGGTCAAATGTTAAGGAACACAACCTGTGAATTGCGTGCTGCATACTTACATTTCCAGCCTTGAATCTAACACTTTATAGATCTAGCCTGATACATAAAGTGGAGGTAAGGTAGCTTGCAGTGCTGTTATGTTTTTCTTCTCCCAACCAGTAATCATTCACAGTTGAAATCTATTAAAACCAAACGCCGAGGGAGCACTATGTTTACATCTTCTGTATTGATCCATGTATTTGGGGTTCAGAACTTCTAATTAGCTCAGACCACATCTGCATCTTTACCATGCTAACAACCCTGAATCTACACCATATAAAAAGGCAACCATGTAGCAAGGCAAACTGATGGTGAGAAGACTTGTTTATGTTGGGAAGACTACACATACACTATTTCTTTAAGATATATCTGTACAGAGGAGTACTGAACTTCAAAAGGTATGCTTCCATTTTGTCAGCTACATACTGCATATGCTGGAATGTATTTAAGAAAAATCTGAAGAAAAGGCTTTTACACTTTTATCTGTATACATTAGTTAGAAGTGTACGGATGGCATGGGCATGTTTGTTAAGCCATTTCAGAGGTATATGTGATTACCAGTACATGAAATGGAATGCTGTATGATAAATATGTACACATTTTTCAGGGACAGCTCCTTTGAGAGCACTTGTAGCATTTTAATGATGGTCTGTTAGCAAAATGTGTATTTTTCCTATTCTTTTGTGGGGGGAGCAAAGGTGAGTTACTGTTTTGGCACAAACAAGGATAGACTGTTTTTTGTTGTTGTTTTTGTTGGGGGGAAAAGGTGAGTTACTGTTATGGCACAAACAAGGATGCATTTCTCTTGTTACTGTACTTGTTTTGCATCCTGCCTGTTTGTATTTCACATCTGTACACCGTTGTATATTTCTCCAGGGGGGGGGTAATACTGACTGGCTACCTTTTCTGTTTAATCTGTAAACAATTATTTTGTACCTATGTGATACTTATATGTATTATCCTTCTATTGTCTTGTCAGACACCTAGGAGTATGCCACCTGGGTTTGTCAAACCTCAGAGACCCCCCCTTCACCGATACTGAGAAACAGGTGATAGTGGAAGCTTTTAGGCAATGTGGTGCTTTTCTGCTGGAAAGGGGACAGGATGATATAGGGCACACAGGATGCAAATTTGGCAACACATAGTTGATCTGAATGCTGTGGTTGGCCATGGCAAGACATAAGAGCAGTTTTGCCACATGGTCACTGACATGATCCCATCTGCACTGAGGACAGCAGCTGCAGTGGTCCATGACTAGATGGTTACTGGGGAGGGCCTGCTAGGGAACCACCATTAACACACAATGAAGATTTCCTGGCCAATATCAGGGATCCAGACAGCTCACAGGAGAGTGCAGTACAGCATGTCCTGGATGTTGGAGCAACAGTTTCAGAAAAAGCAAGCATGTCCCAGGTGGAGCTTCCAGGTAGGGTTTGGTATCTCAACAGTTGAACATTGTTGTACAGTAAAACAATTGAAATTAATAAGTTACTTCTATGTCACATGTATTTTTTTGGGGGAGGATTAAAGATTGTTACAGTTATTAGATTAAGTTGGAGTTGTTAGCCATATTCTTGTTGAAAGTATATTTAATGGACATATAAAGGGGTAAAAGTAGTACCTTCTGTGTTACTGTTAATTATAATAATGTTGCCCTTACCACTTGCTTAACTTCTTCAGGACTATCTGGATTGCAGAGTAGAATCTCATCTGCAGTTGGTAAGCCAAACATTTTTATGTCAGTATTGCTGAGCAATTGAAAGAGATATTTTAGTGTGTGCTGTTGATGTCAGGCCTGTTATGTGTACTGTCTGTAATAGTGGCAGCACTGTTCTATAGTAGTGTAGGTATTCATTTTTTCCTGTGTCTGTTGCTTTTTATCACAGGTGATCATGATAGTAGGAGTGTGGGCCCTCTGCCACCTGATGCCAGTGTATCAGCATACTCTGATGATGATGGTGGCAGCAGTGAGGCACAGTCATCTGGTGCAAAATTTGAATCTGACACTGAGGTTGACATACAGCCATCCCCTGCAATTCCATCTGACAAAGCCAGTAGGCCTATGCCTACCCATTCCAGTGAGGCCTCAGGTATTGGACAGGTGGAGGGCAAGGCCATTGATCAGAGAAGTATGGCTACTGAGGGGGTCAGTGCCTGTTAACTCTGGCTGTAGCCAAAGTCTGGGTGAGGTGCCATGCTTCAGGGGTGATAGAAGTGCTTGGAGGGGGTCTGCTGCCCTCTTCCACCTGGTGCAGGTGTCTCTTCCTGTGTCATTCAACGTCTGCTTAGGACCATCATGGAGGCACAGACACATTCCCATAGATGCTCCAGAAAAATACTCTGGGTTGTGGATGTGGCACAGGCTGTCATGAGTGACTGCCTCCACTGTGTTGCAGATTCAATGGATCGGGTGTATGACACATTGGAACAAGGGGTGTGTGTGACAGAATGAGGGGTGTCTGTCATGGAACAAACATTGCCTGTAATGGAACATCTGCTGGGAGAGAAACAGCATCCTCATGGGCATAGGTCAGCCACATCATCTGCTGTCAGCCAACATGGCCATGCCTGATCAAGCTCCCATAGTGGCAGTACTTCCACACTTCCATCAATGAGTGTGTTGTCTACACCAAGACATGGCAGGCCATGGGGTCCTGGTCCTGGGCATCCCCATGAATGGAGCTCATTCAGCATACATCAGTCACATTCAGGTAGCACCAGTGCATCTGACCATGGGCATGAACGTGCCAGTGCAACTCCTGGTAGAGCCAGTTCTTGTGGTCAGGGATGAACTGCCACCTCTATCATGCACTGCTCACACCTGTCTGGCATACCAAGACAAAGAGCCAGCACAGAACTTAGCTGTGTTCATGCAGACACTAACACACCATTTCACCTGGAGGACCCCTAAAGACACACAAACAACAATTACTCGTTTTGTTGCACTGGCCATTTGTTGGTTTATCCAAATGTCTGCCTGCTTCTCTTTCTTACTTACACACACTCACCAACCTTTTGTGTCAGGTTACACTTCCTGGCCCACCACACAACACCTTGTGCAGGTGATGATAACTATGCCATATCCCTGTTTTCTATCTTTTGGATACAGGGTTACATCAGCTTTTTGCCTGATGCGCAGGGTGCATAGCTAACTTAGTGCTTAGTATATCTGCATTTGTGGTGTTGAACTGGTAATTGTAACATTGACTTTTATTGGTCTTGGAAAGATAAATAGTTGATAGCATCAACATTTCCCAACTTTATAGTGAATGATCTTATAAGGGTTGTGAAGTTGGAAGCTGCAATGTGCATCATTACATTCTAACTTCTTTCTTTAATGATTGTCCAGTACAAATGTATGGTGCTAAATTGAGGGCATGCAGTGATCATCAGTACTTTTGAGATGTACAACTGCATAAATCTTTGATGCCTGAGGCCTATTACTTAGTAATGGACATATGTAAGTCAAATAAGTTACTGCTGTCACATATTAAGGTAACTTCTGTACAAATCTTCCACCTTTTACTTGCTTACAGTACCAACTAATGAAATACAAGGATATACCACACATTCATATTATTAAACAATACAGTCCAGGTTCAGGACTTACCTTGTAAATGCAGCAGTTGCCACAGTTTTAATTCAGGGCTGACTCTGTCTGATGCAAGCAGTACACAGCCAATACATGGGGAAGTAACTTTTGTGACAGTTGCCTGGCATCAATGTTACTATATTTATGTGAGTAGGAGGAAGGTTTTTAGGCCCCTAGGTGGAGAGTGCATCTCTTAGCTAATGCAAGGGCATACTGAGCATGCCTACATCTGCCTACACCCAGAGCAGCTCATAGTTCCCCTCTGACTCATCATCTGCCTGTGGCTGTGATGACCTTAGCTTTGGTGATGGAATGTATGCCCTTCCCCTTGGTGATCCCTCTGAAGCTGTTTCCTCAAGATTATGTTGTGTAGCATGGCACATGCTGTGAATATTCTTGTACTTGTCTATGTATTGTACTGCAGGGCTCCCCAGGATGTATCTAGGCACTGGAACAGAGACTTCAGAAGCCCAAACACATGATCTATGATATTTCTGGTTTGAGTGTGTTCCTCATTATGGCGTTCTTCCATGGTTGTGTGTGCAATTCTGATGGGTGTCATCAGGCACAGTTCCAATGTATAGCCTGCATCCCCCAGGAAATGATCCTGTGGGATATCCCCCCTAGCAAACATCTGGTGTAGTTATGAGTTGTGCCAGATATGGGAGTCATGGTAACTGCCAGGGTTGTCAGCACACATGTTCAAGATGATTCCCTTGACATTACACACAACTTGACAATTGATAGAGTGGTATCCCTTTCTGTTTATGTAGAACTTACCCTGTTCCCTGGGTGGTGGCTTCATTTCTATATGTGTGCAGTCTATGGCACCCAATACTTCATGGTAGTGTGATACCAGTAGATCTCCTGCATATTTCTGGCCTTCTCTTCAGAACTATGGGGAAAATATATATGGTCACTGGCATGTTGGGGCATAGTATTCAGGAACTGGTGGAGGGTTCTGGATGCTGATGCCTGTTACACCACCAGCATGTCCCCTGTTGGTCTCTGAAAGGTACATGAAGCTAAGATTCTAAAGGCTACACATATCTTTGTCTCCACTGGGATAGGTTCCCCTTGGTTGGACTTGACTCTGAGTTGAGGATGACAGAGTTTGCAGAGTTTCTGTAGTGTATCCCTATCCGCCCTGTAGTGCTTTACTATTTCCACATTATGTAGGTGGTGAAAAGCTAAATGGGGCCTGAAAACTATTCTCCTTCTTGGCCTAGGTGTATTGGCTGCAGCAGCAGCATTGCAGCCTGTAGTACATGCAAATGAATTAAAGCAGCAGAAGCCCCTAACATTCTCTCTGTGTAGACTCCTTTGTATGGCTGTATTCCAAAAGTTTTGCAATTCACAGGAAAAACAAGCATGGAGTCTACATGGATGCTTTATAGTTTGTTGAATAGTTCCACCATGTCGGATTGGTTGATTAGCATGCAGTTCAGCTGCGTATGCTGTAATTAGCATCCACAGTGTTTACCTTGTTTGCGTGGGGTGTGCACCTCTGCACAGCACTTACTGAATTTGAATTTCATTGCTACCATGTAGGGTTTATTGAATCCTCCCAATCATCATTGCCCATGACTCTACAAGTATGTGCCATTTGCCCCTTAATAATATTCTTCTTAATGGAAAAAGGTTGCATAGAAGAAAAATCTAAATACAACTAAGTATGAACTGCCAGTTATAGATTTACGAAAAAGATCATGTATCAAAACTCCTCGTGCTAAAACTCTTGGAAACTTGTATATAAACAAATAATAGAATCTTTACTCACTGAAATCTTTAAAAAAATATGTTGATGTAATTAAATACTTAAAAATCATCATTTATATATATATATATATATATATATATATATATATATATATATATATATATATATATATATATATATATATATATATATATATATATATATATATATATATATATATATATATATATATATAAACAACAAAAAAACAAAACAAAACATAATTAGAAGCAGCCACAAAACAAGGAATTTAACATAAAACTAAAATGATCCTTGCAGGTATTAAAAATGGTAATTTTGCTGCATTTCAAGGTTTATGTTTCACAGTTAAAAAGAAATGGAAGTAAACTAGAGCTTTACATATTGAAATATTCAATTCAGTGTCTTAAAGTCACCCCAACTCTTCAGTAGTGTTACTGACTTTAAAACATAATACCATTTATAATAAACATTTCTTTTTGCAAGAAAAAATGTGACACTCCTAAGGGTACACATCATTATAAGGACACAAAAAATAATCCAGAATGATTAGCAGATGAGCATTATAATGGAAGAGTATATGTTCAAAAGGGATATTCACAACTAGCATTTCAGAGTTATCAGAATCCTGTCACGCTAAATGAAAGTGATGGTGTGAGTTATTTATTTATTTGATTAATTGATTGATTGATTGATTGATTGATTGATTGATTGACTTTTGTTAATTGGGTTGGTCCAACTGGTCCACTAGCCCATTTTCAGTGGAGACCTAAGGAGAAAATCTCCAAATTACAAAGAAGTTTCATATTAAAAAATAGAATTTACAGTCAAAAACATTACAGTATATATATTAGCACGGTTTCACTTCATAAACTCGAATTGCTGAAATATCAAATTTCAGCAATTCGTGTCCATGAAGCCGAAACATCAAAATCACAAAAGTGCATAATCGCGAATGGTACTATGTTAAATTTGCCGTTATGCATTTCCATGAGCATACGGCAGTTTTCGGATGGGATAGTGTCTGCAGTGTAAGGTGAGTGAGTGAGTGTGAGTGACTGTGTTTGTAATGTGTACAAGTGGGTTAGGATAGGGAGGTGGAGGTATGAGTATGTGTTTTGGCTGTGTGTGTCTGTGTTTTTTCTTTTACTGATTGTGCCATCTCGGAGATAGTATATATACGTAGTGGGGGTGTGGGGGGTTCAGGGGGGCTTGCCCCCCTGCATTTGTATAGTGTAGATGTGCGTTTGTGTGGTGTTGTGTTTCAATGTTTTGTTACATGGGTGTTATGGTGTGTGTGTTTGTGTTGTATTCAGTATGTTCGCTGTTGTGAGTTCATGTTTGTGAGGTATTGGTGTTTTGATGGTTTTGACTTTATATGCTCAAAATGCTGTAATTCGATATTTCAGCAATTTGAGTATATGAAGTGAAACCATTAGTACACACTTCAGAGTTAGAGTCCAAAAAATGAAAACATAGAAAAAGTTAAAAAGCAAGCACATACTACCTAAACTAAATAGAATTTGTTGAAAGAGATACTATTCAACACATTATACAGGTGTGTAGTATGGAGAAGATGTGTTAACTAGGAAACCTCATAGTAGATACAAGTATAAAAATAGAGGCAGGGTATTGTAAGAATTTCTAGTGGTGGGAGTATGAAACAACAAAGAAATTGAGTTTAGTTCAGGTCATGGTAGGGGCATGTCTTGGTGTTAAGAAGATGTAGTTTAAGTTCTTTTTTAAAGTGTTGTGGGTGAGTAATGGAGCGAATATGTATAGGGAGTTTGTTCCAAGATTCGGCAACAGAGCATTTATACAGAAGTATATTTGTTTTATTTTTTTATATTTTATTTTATTCTGAAAATAAATAAAATGTATTATTTTCATTTATGGAAATGCTTAGTAGTAGAAAGGAAAATGAGAGGTGAGCATTTTAAATTTAGACCAGGATGCAGTACAGCTGACCCAATGTTTGAGTGAGACAGTGATGAAGAAACTGGAGCTTAACAAAGACGCTATTTCTAGTCTTGGTGAAGTATAAGACCTGATCCAAGAAAGCTGTTGTTGGCAGTACTTCAGCAATTGATAACTGAAAGCACATAGATTGCAGCTGAGTACAAACAGGACACTGGTCAAGGCAGCAAATTGGGGATTTAGAAGAAGCTGAAAACTGAAATAGAATAGAAAATGTTGGCAAAAAGATAACAGCTTCAAGAATCTAGGGTGTGGGGTTTGGTAGAAAGAAAATATGAATGAGGAGGTCAAAGTTAGAATTAGAAGTGCTGCAGCCAGTTGATACATGTGCGACAGATGTGTGACATTACAGGCAGACTCTAATCAAGAACTTCAGGAAAGGACAGGGGAATTGAATGCGAAAGTGAATGCATATGGGATGAAAGTGAGTACAGATAAGACAGTTGTGATGACAGCAAATGGGTAAAATCAGAAGAAGCTGAGAATTTAGATAAAAGGGAAAAATAGTGTAAGAAGTTAACAGCTTCATGTACTGGGAGAAATGGTTGAGAAGGGAAGTCTAAATAAGGAGGTAAAAGCTAGAATCAAGGGGATTGTAGCTCATTAGCACAGAGTGCCGGGGTAGTATATGACAGAAGAATGCCAAAGAAGCTGAAAAGTAAGGTGAGCAAAACAGTGATGCAATCAGTACTACTGTATGGTACAGGAACCTGAGCAGTGAAGGCAGAGCAGTTGTGAAAGCTAGAGGTGATGGAGATGCAGGGCCTGAGATATGTGGTAGGATGCACACTGTTGGAGTGATGAAGAAATGAGGACATCAGAGCATAAGACCAAGTACCTTCAGTTGCAGAGGCGGTCAAAGAGAACATATTACTGTGGTTTGGGTACATGTACAGGAAAGCAGAAGACAATCTGGTGAAAAAAGATTTGGTACAGACAGGAAGAAAGCAAGAGAAAGCAAGGGTGCCTAGAATAGAGATGGATGAATTGTCTGAGAGAAGACCTGCAACAGTCAGGAGACTGGCAATGAATCAAGAGATGCTGACAGCTGATGCAATCCCCCGACCCCATGTACAAAAATGGGAAAGGGGAGGTCGATGATGATGTTGATGATGCAGGACAGATGAATGTTAAGGAAGCTAAGGTATGCAAAATGTAGATGAGCACAGTGCTTTTGTATGGCACACAAACTCGATTACTGATGGCAGATCAACTTAGGAAACTGGAAGTGATGAAGATGAAGTGTCTGAGATGGGTAGCAGGATGCAGACTGTGAAACAGATGAAATAAGCATAGCACAGCAGTATGTAAAGTAGCTCCTACTGCTGACTATGTTAAGAAGAACAGATTGTTGTAGTTCAATCACATATGCAGGAAATCAAAAGATAATTTGGTAAAGAAGATTTGGAAAAGGAAAGAAGGGTAAAAAGAAGAGATGCTCATGTTCAGCCAAGAGACTGATGGACTGCAGGAAAGAAACCTGTGGCAGTGTGGCATAAAGGTTGAAAAAGGTAGAAGAGTAGGTCAAAATTAAGAAATGTAATAAATGTTGATGTGACACCCATGTTCTATGCAGAAAATGGGTAAAAGGGGAATGGTGGTGATAAAAAAGTAATTGTAAGGAGATTCATTATTCTTATGTGATTTTAATGTACTAATTAAGTGGGCTTGCTTCAAAATGAATTGTACGGAAGTCTCTTTTCCGTAACAAGAAAATGCCCAACCCAGACTATTTCTTTTAAGGCTGGGGCTGGAGTGGAATCTAAGGTCATTGCGGGGGGTGTATGGTTGACTGCTTTCACTGGGGTATTTTTTCAATTATGGTCTGCCCTTGACCCCCCCCTCCTTCATTTGCTTGTTACAGCTGTGGTTTATTCCCATCTATGTACCATGCCGTCCCCCACAGAATACATACATGAATGCCCTTTCTCCCAGGATAGGCATGCCCATTCTCTCCTGACAGCACCAGAGACACCTCTGACTGGGCAGTATGTTTTCTTTCATCCTTCTCAGTTATCAACTGTTACCCTTTACCCAGCTGAATAACATTAGACCATCTCAGCCAGATGACCATACCCCCTGACTTCAATGAGTGAATCATTCCTTCCTTTTGACTTTTGTCCAAAACTCATAGATCCCTAATTCACAATAATACATGAATGTTGCTAAAGAAGCTCTGATTATGTAGACATTCTGTGATGGATCAGTTTTGTGTATTCCTTCCATGATCATTGGAAGCAAAAACTTACCCAAAGGTTGCATCTTTTATATTACCTACATCAGCAACAGCAAAAGGACATAAAGACAAACAGATGTTAATCCAAAATGTTACACCATCCATTCCTTTAGAATTGCTATGCCTTCAGATCGAACAAAGCAGGGGTCACAGTAGATATCATTAAGAGGGTAGGGAGATGATCACCAAAGTCTTGTTATGCCATATTAGATATATAAAGGAAGAGAGTATGATAATTGAGAAGAGATAAATTGGTGATCAAGGTGGTTGGCCTACACAGTCACTGCACATTTATATCACATTTGCAAGGTATATTTATTTAGCAAATGGCAGATCATTTCTTTTTTGTATAAGATATTTCTTTATGAGGTTACATTACTGCCAAATATAAATCAACACAAACAACACAACAATATATACAAAATAACTCTAATAATTACTCAAGGTCTATGGACAATGGTTATTTCCCTGCAATTTCAGCTATTGAGTGTCCTACATTCTGTGAAATTTATTATAATTCAAAATGAAATAAGACATACATGTCTGACATGAGGAAAATGCAATGAAAGTTATGGTCTTGACTTCAGCTTCAGCAGAAATGTTACACCATTGTCACTTTGAGGTATAAAATACAATTATTATCTATGTCACTTTTCGAAACATTTTAATATTTTAATGAAAGGATAGGCATCATAATTCTGTGCTGCACATTAGAAACAAAAATAAAAAGACAGCTTTTAAATGTATAAATATAATAGTTTGATGTTTCTTCAAAGATGCTTTTTAATAGCAATCAAAATGTAAAAGCAGTAGCCCTGTCATCTCAGCTTAGCAGATGAAGAATGTGTTTTGACTGCTTTTGTCAATGTGCTACAGCCCTGTGACAGCCCAAACTAAAATTTGTATTCATAGGTTAATTCAGTGTGGAAGGCCTTGTCTGTTGGATGCTCTGGAAGTGAGAGGTTTTTAAATATTTATTTGCTGTTCTGTATGTGACCTCCTTGACAGTAAGTGTTCTAGCAGTATTTGGCACTGTAGATAACAAGGACACAGCCAGAATATTCCTCAGATTTGCTGAGTCAAATTATGAGATTGTATTAGAAGCAGCACTACCATTCAACTTAGTCATAGACCAGTAATTTTAATTTGACAGTTTGCATAATCACTAGCCATTGAGCAAAGTGTCAGTGAAAATGAATGTGTTGTGTGAAGGCTACTGGTAGTTTACTCATGCAGGCTTCCTAGAAACATAATAATGTGCTTTAAAATGCTCATGAATTAAGCATCCTTTAAAGGAGAATAAGCTATAGACAAGTACAGGTAGACTGTATATTGTAGGAGAGAATGCAATATAATGTAGCCAGTTAATGGCAACAATAATTGATGATTTTATTTTATAAATGACTGATTTCATCTGCATAGTCTCTCATTTGTTCAAAAACTGGTGGACTGTATTGAAGGCATACTATTTTTTCATTAATATGGCAGTAGAAAAGCAGTAGCTGAATTGTTTGGACAGTCTGCTTTTCTTTTTACTCAGTTCAAAATTGCACTATTTATAATTATTAGTGAAGAGCATTAGGATTGCATGCAGAAAAAGGTTGGGCAGAAAGTGAGTACTATCTAATAAAAATAATAACAATAATATTACAGACAATATGTCAGTCTGAGAAAAGAAAAACACTAATCTGGTCTTTATGTCATTGCTAACACTCATCAACATTCATTTTAACATTCCTTCATCATTTCCTGTGCAATTTCTCTAGGTGCATACAAAGAGAAAACCCCTGAAGCTATTAAATCTTTGTAGGGAGAATGCAGAACAAAGTCATACATCTTGAAAGCTATGCTGTTTATGTATATAAGTCATAGGCTCTAGCAATGAGCAAATAATCTGAAATATTAGGAATGACAGCTACAACCACTATTCATCACAATTAGCTGTAGACATTAACTTGAAGCCTGAAATAACATAGAAGCAGTAATGTTTAAATTTAATTTAAGGACACATATATCAGATTTATGAAAGAAGGAAAAACAAAATAACTTAAGTGATAATAGCAGATTGTCTGGTTCATATTATAGAATGATGAATTTCATGACCCACAGCAGCCTGAAAAATTCAATAAGTCAAGTGGCAGTACCAAATCGATGTAAGCAGCAATAACAGTCCTTTGTTAGTGCTAATGTCTGCGAGTGATAGCGGAACTCTGTATACTGCCAATGCAAAGCCTCTTACATATAAGAAGTATAAAGTCTGAGACATGCACATTGCCATAGTTATTATCTGCTGTTGATGAGGTTGTGACTATTGTACATCTACAGTGATACTGATGTGAACTAACCAGTTTGCCCTACTACTTTCTATAAATAGTATCTGCGGTCACAACTTGATTATTTTTCAAATCTTCTCGTGATGGATGAACATGAGCTTTTGGCCATGTTCATGAATACAAGTGACCAGGAGTGACCACGTTCACTTAGCCAAACAATACTCTGCATTATTTGGCTACATAAATAGCTTACTGCAGGCAGTTCCATGGGAAATCACATGGCTAATTAGCGTTTGCCTCTCCTGTGGAATGCCTCATTAGCATTTAGCTTGTCCACAGAGAAATCCTGCTGAGGTACTGCACTACTTCATCCATGGTAGGGCTGTCTCTGAATCAGAAATAGTTACCTTGAGGTGTACACTTCGTCATAACCTTTCTGAATCAGGCCCTCAGCCCTTAAAACTTTGCAGATGTCTATTAATTATCTGCTTTTCTTATATACATAATTATGCCACAGTGTATTCTCTGTTTCTTCTTCCTCTAAAACAATTCTTCCTTTTTACAGACTCAAACTACTCACTCTATTTTGCAGAAATCTTTTTACAAAAATTAAACCACATCTACATATATACAAGAATATTAATATTATTATAAACTCCTCCTCACATAACACATTAGAGAAAAAAAAAAAAAAAAAAAAAAAAAAATTTTACTACTTTTTTCTTATTTTTCCATATTATAAACTTATACCTTAGAATCTGTATAGCAAATATATGTTATAACTTTGTTTTAACTTGCCTCTCTCCAAAGATTTTATGTCCTGTCTTAATGTTTTATGAATTTTTAACTTGTTTAAACCATTACTGTGTATTATTTGTAACTTCCGTTGGAGCTTTTCTCCCCGGGCCTCCACTGAAAATGGACATCTATCCAGCTGGACTAGCCCGGTCAACAAATGTAAAATAAAATAAAATAAAATAAATAAAAATATTACTTATCAAGTTATAAGCTAATATAATAAATGTTATAATTGTATGCATATTTTATATGACAAACAGTTTAGGAAGAATAAACAGTACTGTACAGACCTTAATTTTCCTGTTTTAGTGATGATGCATGTATTGGTATCTTCTCTTTCAATGGCTTTATCTTTCTATGTCTTTCTATTCTAACTGCAGTTATATATATATTAAAAATAATTCTTCTGAACTGTAAACATTTCCTGCTGTTTCACTACAGTAACCACTCAAATGCTCACCTTTCCCTGCCTTTATGCTTCCATATAATATTATACAGTTTTACTGAAGAAACTGTCTTATTTCTTCCTTTATTACTTGCAATGTGTACATTTCATTAGGAGTCATTGCAGTCACCACACTTGTATCTTTTCCACTTAAAGCTTTATCCATAGTAACATGCATGCACTCCCTTCCTGGGGCATTTTCAGATTATGACAGAAGGTGTGAATTTTCATATTTCTCTGTGTTTCCTTCCTCCCAATGTTTGTTTCTTCTGTAACTATATGTTTCCATTTGGTTCATCATCATATGTATTTATTTATTTAGTTATTTATTTATTTCCTGGGAAAGTCCAACTTGGAACAAAGCCAATTTTCAGTGGAGGCCTGGTGAAAAATGCTTCAAACACATGTTTTTGTAACGCGGGAGGAAACCGGAGCACCTGGAGAAAACACACACAAATGCAGGGAGGACATGCAGACTCTGCACAGAAGGCACCCTAGCTGTGAATCAAACTGGAGAACCTCTTGCTTTGAGGTGACAATGCTACCACTGCACCACTGTGCCATCCAGATATATATCATATATATTAGGCACCCCAATACAACATTGCTACTTCACATGTACATCCCCCCTATTCCATATATATCAGTGATTACCATCTCCCTCTGCTTTGTTGCCTTCTCCTGAATCCTCAAGTAATATTACTCCCTGCGTTCCTTTTTAAATACTAACTTTACTTTATTCCAAATGTCTTATATGAATATGATTATGAATATGAATATGATCGTACAATATATCCCTCGCTGTTCCTTTAAGGACACCATTTGTACCTTCTTTCATTCAATATTTCAGAAATTTCTATATGGTTCATAAAGAAACAAATACCTCTGGCTTATATTTTGTACAACCACCCATTACAAGTTAGTTATTCATTTTTTTTTTTTTATTTTTAGAGGACTCTGCATGCTCCTGTTTGTAAGTTTGTGGATTACTTCTGGTTGTCCATAAGATTATATTAAAAGACTTCCGGCTTTCCCCGGTTATGGGTCGCCACAGCGGAACTCCAATCTGCTCATGATTGCCAGTGGATTTTTATGGTGCCGAGTTGCCAGCCTGATGCTCAACTTTCAATGAAGGCATGCCCATTCACACTCGCACCTACCTGCATGTCTTTAACATCATTCGACCATGGGGAGGACATGCAAACTCCACACAGAAGGCGCTCCAGCCAAGAATTGAATGGGAGAACCTCTTGCTGTGAGGCGGCAATGCTAACCGCTGCACCACCATGGCTATATGTCTATAGGATTATACTAATCTTAAATATTGCTTGCCAGAAGCACATATATTTGATCACACAATTTCAAAGGAACTCCGTTAGTTACAGATGAAATGCTGAAATAAATAACCTGCATTTACCTAGACATTCAAGTTCTTTTAAGAAAACCAACACATCAATGATGTCCTCAACCTGTTGTTATATTTATAATACATGGGAAAAATGCATTGCTCTAATAATGGTAATCTAAATGACTCATAAAGAATTATGCAGACTATGAAATAAATCGACTACATGCTTTGAAAGTGATGTCATGTCTCTGTCAAAGTCAGATTAAGAAAGTAATCTCCTATATGCAGAAATAGTGATTTCAAATCACTGTGCATGTCTACTACATTAAACTTTCTAGAACTACTAAATTGAATACTACAGTTACAAAAACATGACTGTTTTTACAGTTGGACAATGTTCTCGACATTGTCTGTGAAGGGGTCTGCACCCTGAAACACACACTAATATTTTCCCACTCAGATAAATATATATGTGTGTGTGTATATATATATATATATATATATATATATATATATATATATATATATATATATGGATCCACTTCAGAATCTCAAAATTCCAAAACATCAAATTTCATATGATCGAGAACATATGATCGAGGTTTCGGAATATCAAAATTCCGAAACAAATCCCCCCAAAAAAACAAAACAATAATTTAAATTTTTCTGCAGGGGGGCAAGGCCCCCTGCACACCCCACATTCCCGCTACTTAAATATTCCAACTCTGAGATTGCACTACAGTGAGGAGAAGGGAAATCTCCCATTCTACGTTGTATGCAGATCTTCGTTCACAATGTCGGGATTCTGAAAGTTTGATCATATGGTCTCAGCCATACGAAATTCAATCTTTCAGGATTTCGGCATTGTGAAGTGTTCCTATATATATATATATATATATATATATATGTATATATATATATATGTATATATATATATATATATATATATATATATATATATATATATATATATATATATATATATATATATATATATATATATATATATATATATATATATATATATATATATATATATATATATATATATATATATATGTACATAAAACTACAAAACTATAATTCCAGCACAGCCAGTTGTGAATATAGATAAAATTCAAAGGCAGAGAGATTGCCAAAATTACTTTATTGGCTTGTAGACAGTAAGAAAAAAGACTCCAAACCGGTTTCACCCTTTAGGCGTCATCAGTGGAAAATACCAAGTGCATCAACAGAGCACTTTAAATATATCTCCTTTAAAGGTACAAGCCCTGTTTTTAAATATATGCACCATACATTATAGAAAATACAGAAAATTAGAAAGCTACAATTGTAAAATTAGAAATAAGAAGATCTGATAGAGATGGAAGAAAAGTTCAGGAGACTAGTGAAGGAAAAGTGAATGATGAGGGACTTATAGTGAATCTTACAGATTCCCATCTAAATGATGATGAAAAAACAGTGTTGAATAAAGGATTTAACTATGTACCTTCTTTTTTCTTGTCTCAACATGATATGTGCATGGATGTTAAAAGTTTTTGTAGAAACTTAAATTTAAAGTACTTTTTTCATATTAAAGGTGATTCTTCTGTAATAACATCTGAGTTTAGATTCAAAAAGGGAACTTTTGTACCCCCCTACCACCCAAGGGTGAAAATGTTTGAAGAAAGTGTACTACGTGAGTTACATAACAATCAAAGTAATATATTTAAACATCATGGTTGCAATTTGACAGCAAAAGAAAGGGTTGCCCTTAAAGGATTAATGGAAAATAAAAATTTGATGATACTAAAGGCCGATAAGTGTGGAGCATTAGTGGTGTGGGACATTAGTGGTAATACCAATGAGGTTAAAAAAACAGTTGGGAGAAGGCAGGTTCTATTTGAAGTTGCATTTGGATCCCACAGTTTACCTGAAAAGAAAAATAGATGAAGCCTTAAAAGATTATAAATCAAAAGGTTTTATAAATGATGCCTTATTAAAGGAATTAATGGTAGAGAACTCTAAGTCCCAACTATTTTACATTTTACCTAAAATACATAAGAATGTTTTTCCTCCACCAGGTAGGCCTATAGTATCAGGAATAGGGTCTTTAATGGAACCTATTTCTGCTTATTTAGAATTACAGTTAAAACCTCTATTAGTCCTAGTTTGATCAAGAATTAAGGACACAAATTAATTTTTGCAGCTAGTGGATGATATGATAACAGATGATTGTTATATTTGTACACTAGATGTACAATCATTGTACATTAGTATACCGCACCATGGGGGACTTGAAGCAGCAAAATATTGGCTGTTGAAGTATGGACAGTATTCTATTGAACATTGTTTTTTCTTGTTGGATCTGATAAAAATGGTGTTGGAGAATAATGTGTTCTTTTTTGGGAATGAGTGCTATTTCCAGTTAAATGGGACTGCAACGGGTACAAAATTTGCACCAATATATGCTGAACTTTTCATGGGGTACCTTGAGTGTAGTTTGATTTATGATGACAATGTTCCATTCAAGTCTGAGCTAATGATGTGGCATCATTATCTTGATGATTACTGGGCCATTTGGTCTGGTTCTGAAAATGAATGGAAAATGTTTGTTGATCATTTGAATTTCAATGTATTTGATATAGTCTTTATGGACAAGAAGGAAAAAGTAGCTATTGATTTTTTGGATGTGCATGTAGTTAAGGATGGTATCTTAAGTACAGGTTTATACAGGAAACCATTTACAAAAAATTCCTTGTTAAGAGCAGATAGTTGCCATCCAAAATGTACAATTTTTAATATACCTAAAAGTCAGTTTTAGAGGTTACGATGTATTTGCAGTAATGATGAAGAATTTCAAAAAGAAGTTAGACTTATGGGGAATAGATTTGTCCAGAGAGGCTATAATGAGAAAACCATTGATAAAGAAGTACTTAAGCTATCTAACATGGAAAGAAATTTAACATCTGTATTTAAACATGATGAGGAACATGCAAAAGGAACAATCCCTTTAAGATTTATTACCACATTTGTTACTAATACTTATAAATTATGTGGTATTATTAATAGTTACTGGCATATCCTGAAAAATGACCAAATTTTTTTGAAAGTTATCTCACAGAATACTGTAAGTTTGGATATAGGAGGGGTAAAAGTATAGGGGAATCACTTATGTGGTATAAAAAGATGGAAGATAAAAAATCAAAAATTATTATTATAAAAGGGTGCAATCCATGCGGTAATTGTATATAATATAAGATTATTTTAAAAACAAAATCTTTTACCTCTATTAATACACCTAGGGTATATGATATACAACAGCTAATAACCTGTCAGACAGAGTGGATGATTTATATGGCAGTATGTCAGTGCGGGGCTTTCTATATAGGTCAGACTCCAAGATCTTTTAAAAGTATTGTGGCACTCCACCTTAGTGACATTAAATATCAACGGGTGCGGAGTGCTCTTTAAAAACACAAAATTGACCATATAACGGCACATTTTGTGTTTATAGGGATTGATACAATCCATAATGTCAATATGACTGAAAATAATAAACATAAAATGTTGGATAAAAAGGAAAGGATGTGGATTTTAAATTTGGGGGCTTTATATAGACCTGGTTTAAATGAGTTTCTTTGATAGTATGAATAATAACAAAAAATGGGTTAATTTGTTATTTATTTATTTAGGTAAATAGATAATCCCCGGGATTCATGAAGCTCGGCGCAAGGCCGGCGTAAGGCCTGCGCCGGCGGTGCATGGAATATCCGGCGCAGTAGCGCCATATACATATTAATGAGAGTGCACCGGAATCACAGACACGTGCGTAGTGTACGTGAGCGAGCCCAGGTAGGATGCGTCTGGAGGCGTGTCTAAGCCGGCAGGAGGTGAGCAACCTAATGTGCTGACAGCCACGGTCCGCCCACAATAGTAATGGCAGCAGCCAGGTCCCGTGCAGAATGAAACGCACGTACAGTGCATAACATAGTCCCGTTCCAAATCAGCGGAGAAGCAAATAGAAGCCACCAAGGCATAAGTGTACCTGTTCAAGGAGCAAAGGATACGCATAAGACCGCCGCCGTCCGCAATGTACTGTCAGTGTTTACACTCAGAGAAGGTGTACAGCCGCATGTCAGCATGCCGCACCGACATAGGAGCAGCGACTAAGGTCACCACCTGTCCCACTGTGTTTGGGGCAGTCTCTCCATGGACAGTTGTGTCCCGAAAAAACGTATTAGAAATGGCTGATGTGCTACGAATGTAGGACACAATGATATCCCGTATGTAATGTAATGGTAGCATGAATTGGTTATTTCTGTAACAGAAATACCGAAATGACACAATAAACAGAATAAGCAAGGAAATTGCCACAATAATAAGCAAATTATTTAGGCAAACAAGTGAATTTCTATGCTATATAGTGACCGTTTGTATGTGTCGGCCTGTAAAGGCAGATGTGAGTCCCGGAAATATCCCAGATCGGAAAATGGAAAAGGTGGAAACCCCAGCAGCGACATGGGCATGGTCACCAGGGTTACCTGCTGTCCCAAAGTGCCATGGACAGTCCCTGATTGGACAATCGTGTCCCTGCAACAATCGTAAAAATGGAAAATGACCTGCGATCCCCTGCCACGCAAATTCCCGCAATATACATGTCAATAGTAGCATAAAACATATACATTACGGTATGGAACACAGACATGGCATAAGAAAATAAATAAGGAACACAAACGCTAACAGAATAGGCTCATAGTATGGCAAACAAGTGAAGTTCTGTCTACTGCACTAGCCCTGGGTATGTGTAGTCTTGCAAATATCGGTGTCCACATAACATGCCCCACCATGGGCATTGGAAAAGGTGCCAACCATAATGGTCACAAGCAGTAGTGACAGTACATAGCCGGGTAGCTGTGCCGACATAACAACAGTAAGGAAGCAAGATACCCCAAACACAGGCAAACATGTGCATAGCAACATATCCCAGACCCAGCAACATCTTTGTTGCATACACCGGATGGTGTATGATGAAGTGTAATATCCAGAAGCAGAACACATGCATTTGGATGTACTACACAATAGCCTCATTGTACATGTCAGTCACACCCATGTATACCCCTGCACCCAAACCTGCTAGCATCCGTGTGCAGCTATACAACCACACACAATGTGCATACCTGAACTGTGGTAAGATGTTTGTGTTAGGCAATGCCACGCTGGCAAATCATTACCCACATGTCAGCAACCCACGCAGGTACAGATATGTAAATGGCTGCATGTGAATGTGTCAGCAGAATGTGTACATCCGGCATGTAGTATGTACCCGTCCAAACCATCTAGGTTTGCATACGACACGGTGCACATAAGTGTACACATGTGGACAAGTCGGGTCGGTGGACCACCGCATCGGCGATCATCTCTGCAGTGAAGTCGATCACATATAGCGGAACAGGTGCCTAACACACAGGACATCCTAACAGGGTGCTACAGGCAAAGAAGGGGAAACTGGGACATCACATGTGGAGATGAGCGTGGCTGGACGGACAAATACACGGTCAAGGTAAAGGATGGAACAACATGCATATGGCTGGATGGATGTTGTTCGTAAAATATATAGAAACACATATGAAGTTCCAGTTTACACTCGAAATACTATATAATGTATTGAATTGTACCGTACAATATGGCAGCAGAACTAAGCCTGCATGTAATTGGTGAAGCTAAGCTGTACTGTGATGGAATTCTGAACCTGGCAGTAAGCAGGACAGCAGGCTCATGTCTGTCATCATTAATTATTTGCTGGGTTACAGAACAATAAATGTATGTACATGCATAACAGCACTCCTTCCCCAGAGGAGGATGGCCTTGTGAGCTCAATGGAAGATAGCAGTACAACTTCCTACCAGACAGACAAAGCAACGTATCAAGAAATTAACTGTCCACTGTATCGTAACAGTCTAGGGTCCTTGAAACAGCTACAATCACAAAAGGATACTGTAATGTACAAGGTGCCTTGCAAGCCTGTGTTATTCCCATGAGAAAACAATTTAAAAGCACGAGCCCAGCACCCACGTATGTATAGACTATTGCGGACCATAGTGATGGAAATGCCCTGTGACCGACCACGTCAGTAAGTTGGGCAAATGCTGATTGTAAACACTATATAAAGAAACTGCTTACTGTATAGAGTCAGACAAAACTCCCATACTTGGACTGTACATTATTTAGCCTGCCTGTGTACACTACTAAAACTGTCGAACCCGAGCCTCCTGTGTTATCGGCTGTCACTTAGAAAAGTCTACTGATAACTACAGTCTGGTTGTAACAACTTATTTCACATCGTGATCCTTGTAATCCGGAATTCCCTTGGTAAGCTACAGGTCAGAGTGCATGGCTGTTTAGACATGTACGCCGGAGAATATGCATAAATGGTTCTTCTTGAATGAAAAGACCTCCGACTGAATTGTTGTGTGTAAAGAGGCTGTTTACTGTCTGATCTGTGGCTGAAAAGCGGAAAACTGGATCCCAAGAAGAAAACGTGCAGCCTTAAACAGGAGGCCCAGGTAAGGAGTGTCTGCCTTTTTGTGTCTATTGTAGATCAGGGACCAGACTACATTGTGTTTCTGTTAACAGTAGTGATATCGATCGAAGACCTACCCACATACTGTTAAATCTGAACATAGGTCAGGGAACACACAGCAGAGTAAATAGTGAATGTAGACACTACAGTGGATACAGGGAAGGAGACACACGTGTTATGACAGAAGGGTACGTAGCAGTCGTGTAGAGGATATGGGAGATTATTGAAGCAACAGATCATGTGATCCGCATGTGACGGGTGACGTGAAGAATATGCAATCGCAGAGAGCACATAATGTGAGATACGCAGCAAAATGGGGTAATAAATATGACATTGATGGTATATTAGGCAACATACCGTGACTGAAACATTGTAATCGCTGAAAATCCGATGCATATGTTCCAAGGTAAACACCTGTTCCACCCTGAGAGGGATATGCCCTCTCTGGCCAGCCGTGTCCTGTAAATAAACCGAACACGTCAAATGTCCTGATATCTCAGGACAAACATTTCCCAGATATATATCAAAATGGTAGCCTGAAAGAGTACCCACTGCCCACAAGGACACAGTCCGACAAGCTCTACACTTTACATATGCACAGTGGTGTCCATTGTAGGACCCAAAAATTGTGGAAAGAATCGAATAATGTGTTATTTCAACGCGTACCTGAACTCATTGTCGTCACAGGTACACATATGCACCGCAAGCTTGTTTAATGTTGCTGATAGCTGTCCATGTAATGCAGCACAGATGCACAGAAATACCCAGGGTACCGGGTCCATAGAACTGCATCCACATCACACTTCCGCACATGACGGATGTGTAATGGGTACTGTCAATTGTTGCAGTCAAGGGATTCTGGGTATGTAGACTCTGTGCTCGGTGTTGTTTCGCAGGCAATCCTTTCTCCCGGCCCGTGGGAGGGATGTGTGCGTATCACCTGCCTCAGTCTCCGCTAATAATGCAAACCATACTTCGGAGAATGCTAAATGTAGGTGTGTAATGTGTACAGCCCCATACTACTGTCCAGTAGGCAATTGTCATGGATGGACACCCGTATGGCCAGAATGGCACCCACAACTGCAAACCCGGGTAAATGACATAGCTGCGGGAAGGCATAACACAGGAAATACACATAGGGACTACAGTTGACATTCCACATACAAAGCAGGACCGTCGTGCCAACACCGGCGTACACAGCACTCAATCTGCCAGCAACAGACTGAGGAGCACCGCTACCGTGCAAGCGTAACAGATGTGCGACCTGTGGAACACATACTAATGGCAGACACAACGTCAAGTAGGATATGTAAACTATGGCTTTCCCACCTATGAAGACAACATGGTTAAATGAATGCATAGGTAAGCAACATGTTCTGGTGGTGTTATAGTGGAAATACAGTGACGGATATGTCCCATTGGGACGTCTGCGGTTTAAATTGAGCATTTGCTAACCAGCATCTTTGGATGTATGTAATTTGTCCACAGTAGTAAATCACCTGGTTATGTAGCACCATGTGGAATGGGTAGTCCAACAGACATCCGCGATTTCTGAACACACAGTATCAGTGAAACCCACTGCTCACAAGGACACAGTCCGACAAGCTCTACACTTTACATATGCACAGTGGTGTCCAATGTAGGACCCAAAATTTGTCTAAAGACAGGAATGCCGCCTTCTTTCAACACTTAAGTGAACTCATTGTCATCACAGGTACACATATGCACCGCAAGCGTGTTTAATGTTGCTGATAGCTGTCCATGTAATGCAGCACAGATTCACAGAAATACCCAGGGTACCGGGTCCATAGCACTGCATCCACATCACACTTCCGCACACATGCGGATGTGTAATGGGTACTATCAATTGTTGCGGTCAAAGGATTCTGGGTATGTAGACTCTGTGCCGGTGTTGTTTCGCAGGCAATCCTTCCTCCCGCCCTGTGGGAGGATGTGTCGTAGCACCTGCCTTACTCTCCGCTAATAATGCAAACCATACTCCGGAGAATGCTAAATGTAGGTGTGGAATGTGTACAGCCCTATACTAGTGTCCAGTAGGCAATTGTCATGGATGGACACCCGTATGGCCAGGATGGCACCCACAACTGCAAACCGGGGTAAATGACATAGCCGCGGTAAGGCATGACACAGGAAATACACATAGGGACCACAGTTGACATTCCACATACAGAGCCGGACTCTCGTGCCAACAGCGTACACAGCACTCAGTCTGCCAGCAACAGACTGAGGAGCACCCACTACCGTACAGCGGAACAGATGTACGACCTGTGGAACACATACTAATGGCACACACACAACGTCAAGTAGGATATGTAAGCTATGGCATTCCCACCTATGAAGACAACATGGTTAAATGAATGCATAGGTAAGCAACATGTTCGGTGGTGTTATATTGGAAATACAGTGACGGATATGTCCCATTGGGATGTCTGCGGTTTATATGAAGCAGTTGGTAACCAGCATCTTTGGATGTATGTCAATTGTTCACAGTACTAAATCAGCTGGTTATGTAGCAGCACCATGTGGAATGGGTAGTCAAGCAGACATCCATGATTCCTGAACACACAGTATCAGTGAAATCCAATGCTCACAAGGACACAGTCCGACAAGCTCTACACTTTACATATGCACAGTGGTGTCCATTGTAGGACCCAAAAATTTGTCTAAAGACAGCTCTTCCGCCTTATTTAATCACCTAACGGAACTCATTGTAGTCACAGGTACACATATGCACATAAGCGTGTTTAATGTTGCTGATAGCTCTCCATGTAATGCAGCACAGATGCACAGAAATACCCAGGGTACCGGGTCCATAGAACTGCATCATCACACTTCGCACACATGACGGATGTGTAATGGAGTACTGTCAATTGTTGCGGTCAAGGGATTCTGGGTATGTAGACTCTGTGCTCGGTGTTGTTTCACAGGCAATCCTTCTTCCGCCCTGTGGGAGGGATGTGTCGCGTAGCACCTGCCTTACTCTCCGCTAATAATGCAAGCCTTACTCCGGAGAATGCTAAATGTAGGTGTGGAATGTGTACAGCCCTTTACTAGTGTCCTGTAGGCAAATGTCATGTGTGGACACCCGTTATAGCCATAACCAGGATGGCACCCACAACTGCAAACCCGGTAAATGACATAGCAGCGGTAAGGCATGACACAGGAAATACACATAGGGACCACAGTTGACATTCCACATACAAAGCCGGACTGTCGTGCCAACACCCGGCGTACACAGCACTCAGTCTGCCAGCAACAGACTGAGGAGCACCCTACCGTACAGCGGAACAGATGTGCGACCTGTGGAACACATACTAATGGCACACACAGACGCCACGTAGGATGTGTAAACTATGGCATTCCCACCTACGAAGACAACATGGTTACATGAATGCATAGGTAAGCAACATGTTCGGTGGTGTTATATTGGAAATATAGTAGCGGATATGTCCCATTGGGATGTCTGAGGTTTATATGAAGCAGTTGGTAACCAGCATCTTTGGATGTATGTCATTTGTTCACAGTACTAACTCAGCTGGTTATGTAGCACCATGTGGAATGGGTAGTCAAACAGACCAAAATTCCCCCCCAAAAAAATTCCCCCCTTTTTTGAAAAAACCCAAAAAAAAGGTTTTTTTTTAAAAAAGGTTTGAAATCCAATCCCCTCAACAAGGCCCCCCCCCCCCCCCCCCCCCCCCCCCCCCCCCCCCCCCCCCCCCCCCCCCCCCCCTCCCCCCCTCCCCCCCCCCCCCCCCCCCCCCCCCCCCCCCCCCCCTCCCCCCCCCCCCCCCCCCCCCTCCCCCTCCCCCCCCCCCCCCCCCCCCCCCCCCCCCCCCCCCCCCCCCCCCCCCCCCCCCCCCCCCCCCCTCCCCCCCCCCCCCTCCCCCCCCCCCCCCCCCCCCCCCCCCCCCCCCCCCCCCCCCCCCCCCCCCCCCCCCCCCAAAAAAAAAAAAAAAAAAAAAAAAAAAAAAAAAAAAAAAAAAAAAAAAAAAAAAAAAAAAAAAAAAAAAAAAAAAAAAAAAAAAAAAAAAAAAAAAAAAAAAAAAAAAAAAAAAAAAAAAAAAAAAAAAAAAAAAAAAAAAAAAAAAAAAAAAAAAAAAAAAAAAAAAAAAAAAAAAAAAAAAAAAAAAAAAAAAAAAAAAAAAAAAAAAAAAAAAAAAAAAAAAAAAAAAAAAAAAAAAAAAAAAAAAAAAAAAAAAAAAAAAAAACAAAGAACAAAAAGTAAAAAAAAAAAAAAAAAAAAAAAAAAAAAAAAAAAAAAAAAACAGCCCAAAAAAACTCTTTTACACTACAAGGGGGCACAGTTGCTTGAAGGACATTTTCAAAATGGTATTTAATATAGAAACATGAACCAACATAAAAGTTTTAAATGTTGCGGGAAAGCTCTTTAATGCCACGGTTTGGCCAAAATTTAACAGGGAACCGTAATAGAATGAACCAAATAATACAAAAAAAACCGATGTATGTACTGTAAAATAAAACGAAATGAAAAGATTCCTGTGTAAGAACTTCTTTAGAAGGTTACTTAAAAAAATCAACCAACTCCGGAAATCTAAAGAAGGGGAGGTGTTGCCCTAATTACTAGTGTTCCAAGCAATTGTCTTGGATGAACCGTCCCAACAACACGCGTTAATGACATGCAAGGTGCGTCACTGCCCTTGGGGTTTCAATCACCATTTCGGAAGCATAGTCTCAGACTGGGCACCTACCGTCAGCCAGGCACGGGCCCCTCTGGGCAAGGGTATGAACTTATCACTGGAACCTTTCATGGTCATATAACACATTCCTGGTGTGTTTTGAAAATTTTGGGTTTCCAGTGCTGAGGTTTGGGTCAGATCTTTGGGGAAGGGCTTTTGTTACCAACCCCCCTGGTTATTAAAAGTGATGGGGCAAAAGCCCCCATTGGGGAAATCCCCATAAAATGGGCAGGGGAAAAGCCACAAATTTTAATTGGGAAAATGCCATCTTTCCTGGCATTTAGCTGTAGGACATGTCTCTGGTACCACTTATCCACATCTGTGAGGCACTCCTGAAGGATATCTGTGTCAGATGTGTGTCTGACTTTGGCATCCGGGTTTGCAGTCAGATGCAAACATTGTCACCCATAACCCTGTGTGTGCGGTACATTGGAAACGTAGATGCTGGAAATAGTGGACCCAGGACTGAGCCCCATGGGACACCACCTGTGACTGGCTGTGAGTATGACATGGCGCCAGCAACTATGGCCATGTGTGTTCTGTGACTCCAGCCCGCTTTGCAACCCATATGGCGATGTATGGATTTACATTCAAGATGACGGGTTAATCAAGTATACCCGAGCAGCGTATTGTGTCGACGGCCTCTGCAGGGTTGCGGTAGGCTGTATGGACTGCTTTACCCTCAGCAATGGCCTTGGTGACTGATTCTACAAAGTGAAACACGCGTAACGGGCATGATCTGACTATGACCAAGCTAAACTGGGATGTATCCAAAGTATGCGGGTCCCCTATGTCCTCATCTATGTGTCCCATTATGATCCATCTCCATGGCTTTGCAGATAAGGCTTGTCAAACTAATGGTATGGTAATACCCAGGGTCAGTGGAGGCACCATCTATGTGGAGTGTGACTACAGTCGCCCTGTGCTACTACTCAGGTACGTATCCTGAGGTGAGGCTAGGATTACACAGCTGTCTGAAGTGTGGGTTAAATTCCCCATAGAGTTCCTGGAGTGCACAGCTGGGACACCATGTGGACCCATGGATGTTGTGTTGACTGCCTTGGGGCTGGATGTGGGTAATGCTGGACATACCAATGGCCTAGGTCACCACTTACCCTAAGGCCACTCTTCCCGTGGGTAATACAGCAGTACCCACACCCAGACGCGGGTCATCGCTAGGGTCATTGCTAGTATGGCACATCATCTACGTAAGGAAGGAAACCATATATCCCCAGACATAATGGCACAGCATAATGCCTGTTCGCCGGCCAAAGGCAGACATACGTCACCCGCGTCGGTGCGGACGCATCGCGCGAGATGTCCGCTAACAATGCCGACAATGTGTCGCTTTGTGAAACAAACTCCACAGAGACATTCAATAATAGACAACGACGGACAACCCGATGTCCTCGTGGTTCGAGCTGTTCAACCTGTTACGCCATGTTAAATGTGTGTAGCACAGCGAACCGGCCAAACAAAGCAACGGACATGTCTGTGGCTCAGTGAAAGTCGCCATAATGTTAAACCCTTGTAATATTGCGACACAGGCCATACATACGGAGGGTTAGTAATGGAAGTAGGTTAGTTCGATCAGACCGCGTGCAATTAGTATAACGAGATCTACAACGGATACACCGCCAATCGATGCACACGGTTAAGACTAATTGGGGGCCGTGATATGGTACCATGGACACGGACAAACGCGTGCCCATGTGACTCATCTAACATTCAGACAGGGTCAGGGCGGTCCCGCACAGTGGGCGCCAAGACCAAACCCAAAGCACCACAGCAACACCCTGACAATCAAGGCCTGTATGCATATGGGATATAAGCCGCTGTCATCTGAACAGCCCTGCCGTGCCGACATATGCATCCTGCGCCCTCTGCCAGTCGGAATTAGGAATGTTCAACATGCAGTACCGCACCTTTCCCAGCAGGAGAATGGATGCCTGTGACGCGGCGCGGTGTGCGGGGTGATATGTAAATGTACATAGGTACCACGGGTATGCATATTAATGACAACGAACAGCTAACGTGCACTGGTCACAGTAAGAGTCAAACGTGACTGCAGTCACGCTGGAATTATGAGTATAGAACATATAGATGTGCACGTGTACGTAAAGCGTCCATGCTGCAAAAGACTGTTACATATATAAAGCTGTAAGTGCTTTCTGCACACGCCCACAACCGGATCAGACATATGTTACCGAATAGTCACAAGTAACGCAAAACACGTAACCACACAGACACTGTAAACATATATAAACGGACTACGGATATGCATGTGCGCTGCGCCAGAACCCACAATCCGGACATGCGAGTGTACGCAGGTGTGATCCAGTGGAACCAGGAAGGTTACGGATGTCTCCTCCACACGCTTACATTCATAATTGTCAAATATATGCTTAAATAGTACCTATTGATTCCATGCTTTGTTATCGTAATGCTACTATTATACACATCGATATACAATAACCTGATCAACACACTACATTCTAAGGTGCACTCTCACCAATTATCAACTATGTGTCCGGATACTGATTGTATTTACCAATATTGTAGATATATTAACACATTGTTGCCGTATTATTGTTTCCATGAAGTAAGGCATGCAACACTGATATGTATATGTCACGTTATAATCAAGACTTGGAGCACTGTCCACCTAACTATGAGCAGGTTTATTGATTATTTCGCTTTAAACCGACTCTGAAGGAAGTGAATTAGGGACGGCTATGTCATGACATCCGCATTCGACGGTGCCCCATGTTAGTAGTTGAGAGAGCTCAGTATCCTTTCACTGTGGAGTCTATCGATTTGACAGTGTCTGTTTCAGCCGATATATGTTCCATAATGTCGCTTATGAAGATGGGCAGGACGCAAGGTTTGCTGTATTTACGCATACTGGCACGTGGATATAGATAGGCCATGTCATACAAACGATGGGTAGTCAAGCAGACATCCACGACTGGGGAACATACAGCGGCAGTCAATACCACTGGCCAGATGGGGACAGTCAAACACGCTCTACACTTTACAAATGCACATCGGTGTCCATTGTAGGACTCCAAAATTCTGACTGTTTTGCCAGTATGCGCCAAGAACAGCCAATCCGAGTACAAACCGTGACTACGGCACAGCTAGACATATGCACCACCAGCGTTTAAGGTTGATGATACCTGCCCATGACATGCAGGACATATGAACAGAGGTCCCCAGACTGCCGTGTCCATACATGTGCCCATATCCCAGTTCCGCACACATGAAGGATGTGTCATGCGCATCGCGGGGTTGCAGCCCTGGTATCCTGGGTATGCAAAATGGGTCTCGTGTTGTTTGGCTGATAATCCGCTGTCCCGCCTGGGAGGGCTGCGGTACAGGACGTGCCTTAGTCCCCAGTAAGGATGCAAAGCACCCATAGGGTAATGCTAAAGGCATGTGTGAAATGTGTTCAGCCCTACATCAGTGTCCAGTAGGCATTTCCCAAGGATGGACAAACGCACGGACAAGATGGCACCCATAATAGCAAGCCTGGTGGAATCACACAGCCGTAGTAGGGCATGACACAGGACATAAAGATGGAAACAGCAGAACATACACCTGAGACATCCATCCTGCCATGCGAATCCCAGCGCATACAGCAGCGAAGGTGCTATCCAGTATGTGGGATCACCCGCCCACTCTGCGGAACATACCTGCGACCTGTGGAACACATATTAATGGCACACCAACAACGCCAACTAGGAAGGTCATACTATCGCTAAAATATGGAGTTCACACACATAACCCACATACTGTCATGAATACATAGGTTCTACATGTACCGCCTGTGTTATACTGACAATACAGTGGCGGATAGTTCACAATGGTACCTGTGAGGATTATGTAAAGCAGTTGCCAACCTGCAGGACTACAGTAACACCCTATGGGTAAATTGTGGAAGGACACGGGTTACGAAAGCACTACATAATATGGGTAGGCGGACAGACATCCGGAATGGGGAACATACGCGCAGTCAAACCCACTGGCCGAATGGACACAGTCCAACATGTCCTAAACTTTACATATGCACATCGGTGTCCATTGCAGGACCCAAATATTACTCCTTAAGTGAGTGTGAGCAACATAGTGTGCACCGAAGAGGTGACAGCCGTGACTACGGCACACAGGTAGATATATGCACCACAGGTGTCTTCAAGGGTGATGACAGCCGTCCATGAAATGCAGGACATATGAATAGGACTCCCAGGCTGCTGCATCCATACACGCATTCCACATCCCATTTCCGCACACATGAAGGGTGTGCAAGGGTACCGTCGACGGTTGCAGACATGGGATCGTGGGTATGCATATATGGGTGTCGGTGGATTGGCAGATGATTCATCGCCCCGCCTGCAGCGGACGTGGCCATGGCATATGCGCATTCGCAATACTAATACCGATCATCCACCGGAAATGGAGAATGCAGCTGTGAAATGTTGACAGCCCGATACTAGTGTCCAGTAGGCAGTTCCCATGGATGGACAAACGACGCCAAGATGGCACCCATAGCTGCAAACCTGGGGAATCCCACAGCTGTTGCAAGGCATAACCCAGGGAATACAGATACGGTGTACAGTACACACTCCCATTCAAAGAAAGACCGCTGGGCAGATACCGCACACAACACTCCATGTGCCAGCACATCTATGGGGATCACACGCCCATACAGTGGAACAGATGGGTCACCTGTGTAAAGATACCAATGGCACAATCTCCACGCCTGCTGGGAATGACATAGGATGGTCAAACTATGGCGTTGACACCAAAGAAAGACATCCTTCGTGAATTAATAGGATTGATGTCAATACACCATGGCAAACACCCAATGAACAGGGAAGACTTGTTGGCACCCTATGGCCACAAACCATGTCACACATAGGTAGATGGAACAGTCAACATAAACATTTCGGCCCACGACAGGTCGATATGGTATCCAAAGGTACTTCATAGACATGTATGCGCTTATCACCCGCTGGCCCGTGGAGACTTACACATAACATGGAAGTAGCCAGGCTTTCAATGTCCACCCTTACACTTCCATTTGTCACTTCCTATGCGAGCAATGGAGATGTAGCCACAGCATAGAAAGCAGAGACGCACTGCTAACTAAAACACACACATGTCAACATCACAGAAAGCATACTATGAACACACGATTACATGATATTGTACTATGCAACACAAACAAACCGAAACCTGCAGCAAGAATAGTCCCCGTAGTTCGACACAACACAAGTCTTCGTAACATTTGAACAGTTCATTAAAACATGCAACGCTGTTGTTTCCACAACGTGCAGGAAATATGCTATGCCTAAGAATGTTCACAAACAACAATGTGAGTCTTAACATGATTTTAAATATCACACTGTTGATTGTGAACACTGTAACAATTTGCTTATTCAGATGTATGGTCGAAAGCAACGGAAACACACACACACACGGAAGGGACGGGAGATGAACCTACGCCTATTTACATGAACTCAGTACAGTATGAATCATTTACACAACGCTACTACCGAAGTTAACTGACGTGAGCGCTGTCAGAGGCATACATGTAGGCTGCTGACGCCACCCGCAAGACAATATTTGGAAATAGCCAAGGCATGTGCAATGGCCGCCTAAAAGCATAATCAGTCGCAGAGGCAGCTGGAAACACACACACACACACACGGAAGGGACGGGGAACGAACCTACGACTATCTACATGAACACACTACTGTATGAAGCATTTACAGAACGCTACCGAAGTTTGCTAAACAGAGCGCTGTCACAGGCATACTTGTAGGCTGCTGACATCACCCGCGAAGACAATAGTTGGCAATAGCCAAGGCATGTGTTGCGGAGCCGCCTAAAAGCATAATCAGTCGAAGAGGCAGCTGGAAGCACACACACACACGGAAGGGACGGGGACGAACCTACGACTATCTACATGAACACACTACTGTATGAAGCATTTACAGAACGCTACCGAAGTTTGCTAAACAGAGCGCTGTCACAGGCATACTTGTAGGCTGCTGACATCACCGCAAGACAATAGTTGGCAATAGCCAAGGCATGTGTTGCGGAGCCGCCTAAAAGCATAATCAGTCGCAGAGGCAGCTGGAAACACACACACACACGGAAGGGACGGGGACGAACCTACGACTATCTACATGAACACACTACTGTATGAAGCATTTACAGAACGCTACCGAAGTTTGCTAAACAGAGCGCTGTCACAGGCATACTTGTAAGCTGCTGACATCACCCGCGAAGACAATAGTTGGCAATAGCCAAGGCATGTGTTGCGGAGCCGCCTAAAAGCATAATCAGTCGCAGAGGCAGCTGGAAACACACACACACACGGAAGGGACGGGGACGAACCTACGACTATCTACATGAACACACTACTGTATGAAGCATTTACAGAACGCTACCGAAGTTTGCTAAACAGAGCGCTGTCACAGGCATACTTGTAGGCTGCTGACATCACCAAGAAGACAATAGTTGGCAATAGCCAAGGCATGTGTTGCGGAGCCGCCTAAAAGCATAATCAGTCGCAGAGGCAGCTGGAAACACACACACACACGGAAGGGACGGGGACGAACCTACGACTATCTACATGAACACACTACTGTATGAAGCATTTACAGAACGCGCCACCGAAGTTTGCTAAACAGAGCGCTGTCACAGGCATACTTGTAGGCTGCTGACATCACCCAGAAGACAATAGTTGGCAATAGCCAAGGCATGTGTTGCGGAGCCGCCTAAAAGCATAATCAGTCGCAGAGGCAGCTGGAAACACACACACACACACGGAAGGGACGGGGACGAACCTACGACTATCTACATGAACACACTACTGTATGAAGCATTTACAGAACGCTACCGAAGTTTGCTAAACAGAGCGCTGTCACAGGCATACTTGTAGGCTGCTGACGCCACCCGAAGACAATAGTTGGCAATAGCCAAGGCATGTGTTGCGGAGCCGCCTAAAAGCATAATCAGTCGCAGAGGCAGCTGGAAACACACACACACACGGAAGGGACGGGGACGAACCTACGACTATCTACATGAACACACTACTGTATGAAGCATTTACAGAACGCGCTACCAAGTTTGCTAAACAGAGCGCTGTCACAGGCATACTTGTAGGCTGCTGACATCACCCGCAAGACAATAGTTGGCAATAGCCAAGGCATGTGTTGCGGAGCCGCCTAAAAGCATAATCAGTCGCAGAGGCAGCTGGAAACACACACACACACACGGAAGGGACGGGGACGAACCTACGACTATCTACATGAACACACTACTGTATGAAGCATTTACAGAACGCTGCCACCGAAGTTTGCTAAACAGAGCGCTGTCACAGGCATACTTGTAGGCTGCTGACATCACCCGAAGACAATAGTTGGCAATAGCCAAGGCATGTGTTGCGGAGCGTCTAAAAGCATAATCAGTCGCAGAGGCAGCTGGAAACACACACACACACACACGGAAGGGACGGGGGACGAACCTACGACTATCTACATGAACACACTACTGTATGAAGCATTTACAGAACGCTGCCACCGAGTTTGCTAAACAGAGCGCTGTCACAGGCATACTTGTAGGCTGCTGACGCCAGCCGAAGACAATAGTTGGCAATAGCCAAGGCATGTGTTGCGGAGCGTCTAAAAGCATAATCAGTCGCAGAGGCAGCTGGAAACACACACACACACAGAGACACACACACACGGAAGGGACGGGGAACGAACCTACGACTATCTACATGAACACACGACTGTATGAAGCATTTACAGAACGCGCTACCAAGTTTGCTAAACAGAGCGCTGTCACAGGCATACTTGTAGGCTGCTGACGCCACCCGCAAGACAATAGTTGGCAATAGCCAAGGCATGTGTTGCGGAGCGCCTAAAAGCATAATCAGTCGCAGAGGCAGCTGGAAACACACACACACACACACGGAAGGGACGGGGGACGAACCTACGACTATCTACATGAACACACTACTGTATGAAGCATTTACAGAACGCGCTACCGAAGTTTGCTAAACAGAGCGCTGTCACAGGCATACTTGTAGGCTGCTGACATCACCCGAAGACAATAGTTGGCAATAGCCAAGGCATGTGTTGCGGAGCCGCCTAAAAGCATAATCAGTCGCAGAGGCAGCTGGAAACACACACACACACACGGAAGGGACGGGGACGAACCTACGACTATCTACATGAACACACTACTGTATGAAGCATTTACAGAACGCGCCACCGAAGTTTGCTAAACAGAGCGCTGTCACAGGCATACTTGTAGGCTGCTGACGCCACCCGCAAGACAATAGTTGGCAATAGCCAAGGCATGTGTTATGGAGCCGCCTAAAAGCATAATCAGTCGCAGAGGCAGCTGGAAACACACACACACACACACGGAAGGGACGGGGACGAACCTACGACTATCTACATGAACACACTACTGTATGAAGCATTTACAGAACGCTACCGAAGTTTGCTAAACAGAGCGCTGTCACAGGCATACTTGTAGGCTGCTGACATCACCCGAAGACAATAGTTGGCAATAGCCAAGGCATGTGTTGCGGAGCCGCCTAAAAGCATAATCAGTCGCAGAGGCAGCTGGAAACACACACACACACACACGGAAGGGACGGGGACGAACCTACGACTATCTACATGAACACACTACTGTATGAAGCATTTACAGAACGCGCTACCGAAGTTTGCTAAACAGAGCGCTGTCACAGGCATACTTGTAGGCTGCTGACGCCACCAAGAAGACAATAGTTGGCAATAGCCAAGGCATGTGTTGCGGAGCCGCCTAAAAGCATAATCAGTCGCTGAGGCAGCTGGAAACACACACACACACACACACGGAAGGGACGGGGACGAACCTACGACTATCTACATGAACACACTACTGTATGAAGCATTTACAGAACGCTGCCACCGAAGTTTGCTAAACAGAGCGCTGTCACAGGCATACTTGTAGGCTGCTGACGCCACCCGCAAGACAATAGTTGACAATAGCCAAGGCATGTTTTGCGGAGCGGCTAAAAGCATAATCAGTCGCAGAGGCAGCTGGAAACACACACACACACACACACGGAAGGGACGGGGACGAACCTACGACTATCTACATGAACACACTACTGTATGAAGCATTTACAGAACGCTACCGAAGTTTGCTAAACAGAGCGCTGTCACAGGCATACTTGTAGGCTGCTGACGCCACCGAAGACAATAGTTGGCAATAGCCAAGGCATGTGTTGCGGAGCCGCCTAAAAGCATAATCAGTCGCAGAGGCAGCTGGAAACACACACACACACACACGGAAGGGACGGGGACGAACCTACGACTATCTACATGAACACACTACTGTATGAAGCATTTACAGAACGCTGCCACCGAAGTTTGCTAAACAGAGCGCTGTCACAGGCATACTTGTAGGCTGCTGACGCCAGCCGAAGACAATAGTTGGCAATAGCCAAGGCATGTGTTGCGGAGCCGCCTAAAAGCATAATCAGTCGCAGACGCAGCTGGAAACACACACACACACAGAGACACACACACACGGAAGGGACGGGAACGAACCTACGACTATCTACATGAACACACTACTGTATGAAGCATTTACAGAACGCTACCGAAGTTTGCTGAACAGAGCGCTGTCACAGGCATACTTGTAGGCTGCTGACGCCACCCGAAGACAATAGTTGGCAATAGCCAAGGCATGTGTTGCGGAGCCGCCTAAAAGCATAATCAGTCGCAGAGGCAGCTGGAAACACACACACACACAGACACAGACACACACACACACACACACACACACACACACACACACACACACACACACGGAAAGGACGGGGAACGAACCTACGCCTATCTACATGAACACACTACAGTATGAAGCATTTACAGAACGCGCCACCGAAGTTTACTGAGCAGAGCGCTGTCAGGAGGCATACCCCACGTGAGTGGTATCATTTGCAAAGGCAATGCGCCCGATCGGTGTTCGGACAGAGTGCGCAGTCACGCAGTCTGTTACCATCCCAAGGTCGCCAGACACCAACACGCTAGTGCTGCAGTCGAGAATAACAAGTAACTACTGATCAGTACATCACTGCATACTGGGCATGCTCAGACACTTAGACTCGGCACAGGGCAGACATGCATACACATGTTGCGACGGCATGGGTGGCGAATGTGGACCGTCGTGTGTGTCCAGCCACACAACAGAAACCTGGCCATGCCACAGACGTGGCCGCTGTAGGGGATAGAGGCATGCACCCGGGTATTACTGCAGACGGCCGGTGTGCACTGTGCTGTGTGTCTATCTACACAGCTGCCTACTGGGCATGCTCAGACACTTAGAGTCGGCACAGATCAGACATGCATACACATGGTGCGACGGCATGGGTGGCGGAATGCGAACCATCCTGTGTGTCCGGTCACACAACAGTAACCCGGTCATGCCACAGACGTTGTTGTTGCTGCGGGGACTATGTAGGTGCAATTAACCATGTGTAGGACTGGCCTACAGTTTGTTGCATGCTACAGACAACCCTCACAAACACAGGATACCTTCACAGATGTCCTGAGGACACTGGTGAGTGGGCATGCTCTCACAACAGCACCGGTTGGGTGACATGAACCACCCATACATAGCCTGGGAACATTACCCATGGCACAACACAGTACGCCAGCAGTCCCAGGTGTTCACACACCTGGCCACTGTTAAACAGCCATGCACCATACATACCAGGGGATGTCTGACAGTTCTGCCCATCACGCATGGTGAGGATATGCCCCACACAGGATGTACAGCCCTCAATGGTGATGCAAGACCGTATAGTGGATCCACTGGTCATCCACTCACTGTAACCAACACCAGCATGAGGACCTCAGTGATGACCTCTCCACAGAAAACCACACACATCATATGACCGTGTGGTACCCTACATGTCCTCCATGCCAATGTTGAACAGAGGCCAGACCGCAAAACGCCTAACGAATGCCTTCCCGACCACCCACACGCATGACTGCAACAGGCAAACATGATGACATCAGGACCTTGTCCACCACAGGTAGGCACATGGTGTGGTGGACCGCAGCCACTGACTACCTGTACATCAACAGTTGAGCTACTACATGGCAGGGCAATGACAGTACCAGGGAAACCATCACCCATTCATACCGGCCACCATACGGCCCCACATACCAACATCCAGGTCCGCTGTGGGAGTGGTACTGCAGAGGGCACATGAGACAACCACAGGGCCTTCCCTAACTGTGGTAAGGACATGGTTGGGGCACACAGACTTGCCTGGAAATGGTCCAGAATGGTACAACAGTCACTGCACCCACAGACATTGTCTGCATACCACAGAACATGTTTCATGCATACGTCCCCATCCCCCAACAGGGAACATATCCATCCCACCAGAGTGTATCCTCCCAAACATGTCATATGGCCTGGGTGATCCCATATCTCTATGGCGCTTGACACGCCAGCAATGGGCACCGATGGTTTCCTGGCTGTGTGCTACCCATCCTCTTTGAGGCCCTCGGCCCACACATGCGCCACTGTGTCATGTTAGCCTTACTATGGGCTATGTCCCCAATGGATGCCATATGGCATCTGTGGTCCCACTATGCCAGGGTAGTGCTCCTATGGACTGTCAACAGCCACACCCTATACGCTTGACAAGTGTTGTCTGCAAAGCTGTGTGGAGGTCCATACAGGTGGTCATGGTTACAGATAGCGTGTACAGCCAATACCCGAACATACCGACAACTAGATACTCAAGGGCGGATCCTGCCTCCCGAACCTGCTCGTCCAGTCTGGAGTGTGCACCAAGGCCATTGATGGGGATATGTGGGTTTGCACACAGTAGCATGACCTGGTGGGAGCGATGAGAGCACACTACACATGGGACCCATGTAAAGGCTCGCCAGCATACATGTGGGGACATATGTCACCCGATGCTTCTCACACAGGTTGGAGGTCACACCACACAGGGTTGGTGCTGAAGGTGCCTTGTCACACTCATATCTGGACCCAGTGGAGGCCCACAGGGCTCACTCCTGTGCCCCCTGCCATATGGCATCCGACCTTCCAATGTGCATGCAATCATAGGGGATTGTAGCAGACAAGGTATGCAGATGACTACGCACCGCCGACATACACAGCACCCCATGTTACACGAACAGCCACCTAGGGCGACATAGACATGGATGACTGGTGCCAGAGCCATGGCCTGCTACCAAATGCCAGAGAAGGTGCAGCCCTACCCAGTGTGAAGAACATGTTCGTCCCAATGTCACATGTAGGTGGTACGCCATTAAAGATGGTGGACCTGTTCAGGAAATGGCTACCACACCTGTTGGCAACCTCTGTCAACACACACAATGGCAATGTGGGTGTGAAGACATTCCATTGTGGCCTCCTGGTCTGGATGGAATGGCAACCACATCAGGGTGTTCATTGTACCCCTGTACACATCACACACCAGTGCAATGACTGCGCATAATGGCACATGTGGCCTGTAGCTAACCTGACGCCTGCAGCACTCGGAAGGACCGCAAACGCTCCACAAGACGGGATGACGGTGCTAGGACATGTGTCACAAGGTGCACGGCCAAGGGGACACTGGCTGTGGATCTTCACAGCACAGCTGCTCCGTGGTGATCTGTGCCTGACATACACGGCCATGTCTGACCTGGGTGACATGGGCACATTCCACCTCCCAGGCCCCATGCAACACGGGCACAGAAGCGACTGTCAGACACCTCAACCCAAAGATGAGTGGGACGTGCTGGGGGAACAGGGTAACGGCCAGACACACACTACAACACGAGGAGGAGTGCCAGGCCATGTGAAGGAAAGGCCCTGACTGCCTTTGTCCAGGACTGCTAATGACGTGTGGATGTGTGACTATAGTTATGCGCCAGTCAACCTCTGTGTGTCACTGCTAGACCAGGGACTGGGGACTGATGGATATGGCATCCCCATCCTGAGGGGTGTTAGATGCCACACACAGTCATGCTAGGTCCACACATGTCGTAGGGCACATATCCTGTCACGAACATGTGTGCCTATATACCTTTGTAGGGTCCATGCCGGATGTGGGTAACTGTGCTATGCTGATTTTGCCAGACATCCCTGTGGGTACCCCACGCCTACACGCGGGGGACTAATTACCGTGCTCCCAGTAGGCACGCAAGTACACCATCAGTATCATACGGGTTAACTGCACCGACATGGTGCTACACATGTAACCACCACACATACTGTGTACACATATCAATGAATGCTGCACCTGTCCTGCATGGTATGTCTGCTGCATGATGTCCGTGCACAACACACATCACATACACACCTGTCACCAGCCATACACACACACCACAACATACACAGCACGTACTATGCGGACACAGGTATCACATACACCTCTCACTATCGTGTCCACCCTGTGCATCATAATATGTCAGCTTAACCGTGCATTGATGGTGTGGCTCACAGTTATGCGGCAGAGACTTAATCATATGCACAGGGTGATATGTGTGCCACAGGCATGGGCTGTACCAATGGATGACATCATGTGTGTGTGTAAGGGCCAGTGCATTGAGTGGGCATGACTATGTAGATTGCATGTGGGTGTGGTGGAGCCCTACAGTTGTGTCTGCTGTGTGTGGGTGTGTGTGTACACAGTTCAGTCATCTGTGATGCCTACACGGGTATGCTTGGCAGCCCCTGACTGTACAGTGCAGGTGTTACGGCTCACTGTGTCTGCCGGGCGCGGCGACCCGCCTGCCTGGGGTCGCACGGGCACGACCGGGTGGAGGTACAGACTGTCCACTCTCCGATGTCACATGTCCGCTGGAAACGTGCCACGACGGGCCGCCCAGGGCCACGCCCACGCGGCCTGCTCTGTCCTGGTGTGGATGGTGTGGTAGCAGCTGCAGTGCTACTGCTACCATCACTGTCTGTGTGGGCATGGGAGGTGGCACGCACACGCTGACCTGCAGCAGGTGGTGTTGCTGGCACACGCCCACGGTTCTATGCCTCACCCCTACCTGGTGTTCCTGCACGGACTGCGACGCCAAGGATGGCCAAGCCTCGGTCGATGAGACCAGCCATATCGCCTAATCTCCTATCCAGAACATCGGCAAGATGCTGTTGTGCATTCGCCAATGCCTGGATGCTGTCATTTAGGCACGGATTGCGGACCTCTGCAGCCTCTGCCCCTCCTGGTTCTGCCGCTCGCACGTGCCTGCGCCGCCATTACAGTCTGGAACATGCGCCTGGTTATACCAGCTGCTGCACCCTGGACGGCAGGTGTATGTCTAGCGGTGCTCCCCACGGGCAGCACCTGCCACATGCCTGCGTGGCACTGCACCAGTCCTTACACTGGCAACATCGTGTGTACCCACACCTTCTGCAGCCACCACACATTCCTGCTCGGGGACAACAGACGCTGACTGACCGTCATCTATGGGCAACGGTGTTGGGGTATGTGTCGGCATCTGAACCGTGTGCAGGGATGAAAGGGACGCATGTGTGATGTTCTCCAGTGGCACAGACTCTGCCTGTGACGACCCTGCCTGTGCCTCATGCACATGCTCATCACCACTAGTATCTGTGGGGACACTAGCATCAGATTGACCGCAGGAGGGGAACGCACCTACAGCACCTGTCAATACAAAGACATACCATACAATACAGACACACACACACACACACACACACACACACACACACACACACACACACACACACACACACACACACACACACACACACACACACACACACACACACACACACACACACACACACACACACAGCATGCATGTGATTATGCAGGTGGCATGCAGCATTCACACAACACAGACCAGTGAATGCAGACCAGACATTCATAGTGGCAGTATGTACACTGCCCTGGTGGGGACAGTACAACAGGCAGGTGTCATTTAGTAGGCATGCAGTACACACATTCATGGTAGTTTGCATGCATCAGCGTGATACACCGTGTGGCCGCGGGCAAGTTGGGAGTACACATGGCTGCCAACACTATGTAATGTACACCGCAAACATGTGCGGTATCATGTGGACATGTGAAGATGGTGTCCCACCGCATGCACCACATCACGATGGCTGTCATGGTGCAGTGTTATGTGTACAGTGTACAGATACAATGTATGTGTAACAGTGATGTCTGTGTAGGTACGTTTGCTGTGAGCTGTGTGCATAGCTGTACGGTGTGTGGTGCGGGCTCTGTGCCACTGCACAGTAGCAGGACACAGCTATGTGTCTGTGCGATGCGTGACCTGGACGCATTACATTGCCATGTCTGTAAGCCAGTTCAGCTGCTCAGCAGCACATATATGGTGGACATTGGAGGCACCTGTAGTAGCTGTGGAGAGGAATTTCATGTCACTGGTGTACTACATCAGATGTCCAGGGGTCCACTACATTGATGAACCCACTATGTGTGTACAGGGTGCAATGGTGAGTACCCACTGTGGATGTGCTGTGTGGCAACATGCCTGTAGGTATCAACCATGGCCTTGTCTGTCTGACTCATTGACAATTGTGTGTGGTAGACATTGTGCACACGGCCCTGTGGTGGCCCATGTGACATACACCCATACTAGTGTGACGCGGTCACATTCTCTACGGATATGCTGACAGTGTGTATGTCTGCTATGTTGTGCATAGGTCATATCATGGTGTGACAATGCTGCAGCCAGACATCCACGCAGCATGGGACATGGCATGCGCCATGTCACAACGCGTGCACCGATGCAGGGGCATGGGTCACATTGGTAACACCTGTGCTCTGGCCAGATCACAGCTCACTCTGTGGTACTGTGTCCATACTGCACTGGCATACCAATGCATACTACACATGCAGCCATTGTGTAACACCTACACCATTGTATGCATAGCTGAATGCACGTAACACACCAATTGGTTGTGTGGTGTCATACCACTCACGGTAACGGGTGTATCTACTGTACATGGGTGGTGTGTATGTCGGTGGTGCGAGCTGTATACCGTGACGGGGCACACACAGGTGAGCATGTCATGCCTAGACACATGGGGAATATCAATACAGCAGAACATGCGCTTGACTGGCAACAGACTTACCTGCAACAGACCCTTGTCCTTGCGACACGCCAGACGCACCTGTAAAGGCATTACACAAAGGTATACACATTAGCCATTACTATCTCCACGGTCAGCACTGTGCATGACACATCATGCATGTGTGTGGTTGCATGTGCTATGCACATGTCTGCTAACACAACATAGCATACAATGGTTTGCATCTTGTGTGGCCATATACCTGGCATGTATTGCTATATCATGTGTTGTACTATGACACCCACACCCACGCCGCCTATCATACAAACATGCAACACTGACTTACCATGCAGCTCCAGGCTCATAGCTCGGGAGACACCCACCTCCACGATGGACGCAAGTGGTTCTGCGTGTTGTTCCGTGGGTGTCCCCAGACTGGCCAGGAGCTCCTCCGTAGCTGTGAGTGGGGGCTGTGTTGGTGGCCCACCACCTGTCCCACGGTGTTGCCTGGCGATTGCAGCGGGACGCTGTCTTGCATGCCGGATCAGGTCTGTGCAGTGCCTGCGGATTTGTTGGTAGCTGCGGTTGGTTCCGCCCACGCTGTTCACCCTCCTGCACAACTCCTCCCACATCTCCTGCCGTTCTTGTGCCTGCTGTGGCACATGGCTAAACAGGGCGTTGTAGTTACTCTGGAGGTATGGTATGATGACCTCCTCCTCCTGTCGGCTAAATGGTGGAAGCCGGAACGTGGCATTATCTGGAAGACATAATGATGGTGGCAGGTCACATTCACACTGCTGTGCTGGCATACTGTTGGAAATACATTGCTATGACATGTACGACATCTGCACAGTGATCTGTGAAGGGCATCGTGGCGGTGACACAGCCGATGTTGTGGCTTCACACCATTGAGCACTGGGTGTCACATCATATCTGTGTGCCACCCCATCACACTGTGCACGCACCATGTAGATGTTAGCCTGCCATGGACATGTGTACCTGGCTGCACCTATGTCCATATCAGTTGGCATATGTCCCCATGTGACGACTGTGCTACTGTTCACCTGTACGCTGTGTATATGTCAGTACACATCACGACTGTGTCCATTGTGAACGCCAGCAGCGGCACTGTACACATACACATGGACACCTGCACATGCATGTGTTGTGCCATGTACTTCCACACAGCACTGTACCGGTGCTGGACAACTTGCCCCAGCTCACCTGTGTTACGATGTGATAGACATGGAGCAATGTGTAACCATGACACATTAGCAGGAAAGGCCATGCATAGCATGTACACGCACACATTGTGCAGAGCATCACACAGCACCTGTAACATGACAGGGTGCATCGCCACCACATTACTACTGTGTATGGTTGATAGTGAGAGTGCCTTTTGTCCATTGCACCATGTGGGACTGTGATAGCTCATGCAGCCTTGCTGGTCATCTCTGCATGATATGGCAGGGTATGCCACATACATGGCAATGGGTGTGACCCACCCAGGGGCTGACGGTATTGGCAGGGTGGCTGTCCATTGCTTTTGTCATAGCTGTGTGAATATGGACATTCAACATGTTTATCACCATGGTGTGGACACTGTCCTCCAGCGAGGTATGCTGTACACGCTGCTTGTTGAGGGTGTGTGTGGTGCATGCAGGTATCACACATCCATGCATACACTGTAGCCCTGGCAGGTGCTATGTGCTGGGATGTTGATCGACACAGTGCTGTATGTGTACACACACCGCTATCCCATGCACATGGATATCTGCCTGAACTGATGTGGGTAACACATATGTGTACATACATTGCCCGCTGCCACCCACATGTCTGCTGCTGCACTACACACCGCCATCCCTCCCTGTGTGAATGTGGTGTTGGCCTCAGCAGAGGTATCCATGTATGGGGACATGGATGTTCACATAGCAGGCCCACTGATGGTATCGCCGATCTGACCATACACATATGATGCACCCTCACACATACAACCCATTCATATTGTTGTTCACAATGGTGACACGGCTATATTGCTATGCCGGAGCCATTCACAGACATACATACACAGAGGCATGCACGCCCATCTGTGTCATTGGCCGGACTATTGGTGTGGTTTGGCACCTAACGTGTTTGACTGCAGGTGGCGAAGACCTACTGTGCACATGTCTACATGGTAGGCCTGTTCTACGGTAGGCATCTGTGATGTGCTGTGCACATCTCATACCTGCACATTTGCTTGTTGTCCATCGGTCCACAGGCCAGTGGTGGGACATACAGGGATGTTGCTGAACATATGTACATGCGACCCTGTACAACTGTGACGCTAGCCTCTCAGATGCTCATGTGTCGTGGACGTGAACACCGTACACACACATGTGGTTGTGGGCCGCCATCCATACCCATCTCCACCTGTGGGTTGCTATCATCCCACACACTCCTTGTACTGTATGTTCAGGCTATGCAGCTATGTGGGGCTTGTGTGCATACAATACGATACTATGTGCCTTTGCACCCATCACAGACATTGTCACACAGGTACACCGGCAGCCATACACATCGCAGATTGTTGTCAGCATGTCACATGTGGTACACACCTAACACATCTCCTGCGGGACATGGTAATCTGTATGGGCATGTCCAGTAGTGACATACCACAGCTACCCCTACATGACGGCTATGCAGGACATGTCTGTGTACATCTACTGTGACATATACACAAGCAATGCCCCCTACCTACATCACATGGTACTACCTGTGGAGTATGTGTGTCTGCATCCATGCTATGGCCATAGATGACAATTGTACATCTATATGTGCAACATACCTCAGTGGGGTTGTCATGAGCACATGTTCCATGTGTCAATGCATTGTTTGTGTCTGTTGGGCAGTCATTGTTGTGCATGGTTTACATGGCTGACATAGTGTACTGTGTCTGATTCCAGGTACTTCATTGGGCTACCAGCATTGTACATTTCTACAGCACATTCCAGCCATCATGTAGCCAGCTTAGATGACAGTGGAGGTGTTCCGCCATGTGCACATATGTCACACGGTACAAGGGTGACTGACACACATTGTCGGGACTGGGTTCTGACTGCTGTGGATGTGTGTACCGGTGTTGACAACCATGACTGCACCAGATGGTGTCTTCTGGATGTGTGACATTCACAACAAACACCCACATTCACATAGCAGCACATCGCCCACGACAATTGACATTCCTGCCTGAACACTGTGTACGGTATGTTTGTATGACCACTGCATATATCACTGGTGGCCACCAGCATGGCTGCCTACAACAGCAGTGTGTATCCTGTGCAAACATGGTTACACCAGTCACACCACACCTGTGCCAGCTGGCCCTGTAGTGGGTGACAGTGCAGTTCCATTCATCATGTAACAGTATACATCGTGCACCAGTATGTTGCAGACATGTGAACGGCTGTGCTACTCAACATATGCACACATGACACATCACCTGGTACACCGTGTCTGCCTTGCCACCTGCTATTGTGACCACCCTGTGATGACATTGTACGGCCCACATGGATGGGACATGTGATGGCTCAATGGTGAATTAACCGTCCAGGTGTGTGTCTAGCCAGGTGTCCAGTAGCCACTGGTCTGCATGCAGGGATAGTCTACATTGGCCTACTCTGTCACTGGGACTGTTGACTATGGTCATACTGTTGTTATGCAGGCATGTGCTGTTTGTCCAGTCTGATAGTCGTGTTGAACCACACTACCGTGGCACACATGACGGTGGACATCTGGCTAAGGTGTGCAGCCCACATGTACATCTTCTCATGCTATGCTGCCTGTGCAGCGTGTCACATGTCTGTCTCTGGCAGGGCTGTCACAGGTAGGCACAGCATGCAGTGATGTGTAACAATGCTTACACCCTCCACTGTGCTGTACACTAGCACTGCACACACAGTACAGCACACATGTCATTTATCTACGGTGCCTGGGACCTGCCTCCATGCCCTACACGGCACACCTGCCAGTCCAGATTGTACACAGATCATACCTCCCAGTCACATACCTGGACTGCAACACACACAGGTGGGTGGTTCCCACACCACACCGTGATTTACACACATACTGTATTTTCCCATGACACATTGCATCATAGGTAGTCCATGTTCAGATACCCATGTTTGTGGCCACTACACACATTGTGACACGCGACAGTGCAGACACTGTACACCACAGGTTACATGCCAGTCGGGTTGGCATGCTGTACATTGCACCTGGGACAGTTGCTACTGCTATGTATTGCCAGCAACACGACCTTCCCTAGTATGGACTCCCACGCACCCACACATGCTTGGCCATGCAGTACGCATAGCTGGGTGACACATTACACGACACATACCATACCTACACTACCCTCAGCATGCACCAAACCTCCATGTGTCTGTATGCTAGGCCTACACACCTCCCCTCTGTTTGCTGAACATCCATGCTTACCATCCCTGCTAGCCACACCCTAAGCACACAACCATAGCAGCATGCATGGTACATACACACTACAGCCGGTATTACTGACATCCACTGACAGAGGTAGTTGAGGGCATGGCACCCGTCCGATGGACAGTCTATGTGCCTATGCCAACAGTGATCACAGTGCACTTCTGCTACATTTACACACTGGTAGGGACCATGCTATTCCACACTGAGACATGGTGGTGCTGGCATTTTCACAGACGCCACAGTGGTATTCCTGTTCCATGCACACGTGCTGTATGGGCACATGTGCAGGCTGTTGCACGGTAGTTTTGTTCACCTGTGTGTTGTGTGTCACTTGACAGTCATGGTGTGTCCTGCTGGTGCATGACATACCCACAGCTAGCTACCTACACATGACTGCCAGACATTGCAGTGTGGGCCCTCACGCAGTGTGGTGGTATGTCTCTGCTGTTTGACTACATCCACATTCAATGCAGCATACCACGGTCATGCAGGCATTGACGACACAGATGTTGCTGGCATCCTGCCTGCCAATGGGGTACCTACCAACAATACACACTCTCACTCACTACAGGGTTCCAATCCTTGGCTGGACATTGTATTAACCCTGTGGACACATACATAGTACTGGCATGCACATGTTATGTCTGGGAACACAGTCCCAATGTCACCTCCAACCGCCGTAGTTGTTGTATCCCGCCAACCTGGCTGTTACATGTCTCTGCAGCAGCACACGGCAGTGACTGCTAGCCCATTCATGTACGTTGTGCACCCTGACCACCACACTACCACATCTATCACACTACACATGGATGGTACTGCATTGCACTGATGGGGCTGCATCTCTACACCCATGACTGGGCCATTCAGTATGGCACTGGGCCACATCTTGACATACATGCTTCACACACTCATTGACTACCTGCATGCCTTTCCTGGCACCCTTGTTGGGCTTCTGTGCCACAGCACACCACATCCCATGCTGGCCACCTGTCATATTATTGCATGGGTGGTTGGGGTGGTACAGAGGGTATCACATCAGACATGATCCGCTCTTTGCCCTTCAGCACCATTCCACTTTATGCTATTGACAGTGTACACATCCAGCATCACATCGCCCTATGTATCGGCATGTTACGCCATGTGCCTTCTGTACAGTTCACACAGTGGTGCAGGCATATCATGCTGACTACAACATTTCAGGGACGTGTGGCATTGCACGCCTCAGACATGTGGCCCCTCATGCTCAGTATTTGCATACGCACACTACCTGCTGTCACACAGTACTGTACATGCCTACATATACCACTTCTACATACCTGGCAGCATTCTAGCTCATCCTACTCATGTTGCTGACACCCATACAGGTGTCAGTGTGGCAGATATATCATGTAGATATCATTGCATCAGTTACATCACACATAGTGCATACACATCACCTTTGCATACTGACAGTCATGCGGTGTGTATCACATGGATACTGTCCCTATACAGGCATATCACGTTGTACATGGTTGATGTACACACACATGGCCCACATGGTGCTGTGGTTGCCATATTACACCATAGCGTGGGTACACATGTGCAGGACTACACATTTCTGGACCGTATGTCTAGCTGATACCTTGGGTGCCCTTGTACCTGTGCCATACACACATGTACACGCAGGCCGTGTTACAATGACACATGTGTGGTGTACCTTACACAATGGATACAACGTTACATGTCTCAGTATAGTCATGCTGTGCTCTCTACCCAGCTCAGACAGTTGACATATGCAAATGACAGCCATGTAACACATCTGTGCTCACCTGCATGCCACTAACACAGGGGTGTAATGTACTCTGCCATGGGCCATGTTCTCCACAGTACTGATGCATGTAGTACTCCTACATGGTGTTTGCTGTGGGCAGGGGGGGAGGAGCAGTCCTGCATGTGTGCACACATGCCACATTGCTCAGCCCGGGCGCCTGTGTGACATCCACAGACTGGACACACACCATGCTGTGGGACATAGGTCCTGTGCACATCCCACAGGGGCACACTGTGTCACTAGTCATGTGATAGCTGCCTTGCTGGTAGGGTGACACACACCCATGGTACCACCACAGCGGACGTATTGTATAGACATGACAGTTGACATCCAGTTCTGCCGTTCAGTGGACACTACCATGGGGGTGTCAGTACTGTGTACATTGCACATGTGTTTACACACGGCCCTGCTGGACATCATTGTGGCACACATTGCACCTGCTATGGAACGTTTGGACATGGTCACTTGCTGTTACCTCCATTTCGGTACCTATTCTGCTACTACATTGTCCCATATGTGCAGGCCATACATATCTTGTGTATGTATATAACATTAGCCCATCGCTCCATCATGCATGCTATGCCTGTGATACTGTCTATGATTTGTGAACATATCCATCATGCCAGCTTTGCATTACACATAATTGACATAGTCGCCCTACTGCGTGGGATAGGTGCACGCCGCGACATTCCGTATGACATCGACGGTATATGCCCATGCACATGTGTGCTGTGACACTATACATAAATGTCCTATCCCCTGCTGTGGCACTTCAGTGTTGGATATCCACTGCCAGCATCGGCGTGGGTGGTGGCATTGTTCTGTGTTTGCAACCCCTATGGCAGACCTGGGGTAGGGTTACCACCTGTGCCACTTTGCAAGGGACAGTCCCTCCTTGGGCAGTTGTGTCCTGACAAATTTATCACAAATGGCAAATGTCCTGAGATTGTGGGACATCACTATATCCCATTCTTATGTAAGAGTTGCATAACATACTTATTTATGTATGTACATTCCTAACTGTTACAAGACACACAATAAGCAACTGAACTGCTACAAGACTACACTTTTCTTTATGCAAAAGAGTAGAGTTCTAACCTTTGTACTGACCATGGGTATGTGTCCACCTGTAACATCTGAAGTGTGTCCCGACGATTTCCCACTTTGGCCTTTTGAAAGGGTGGCAAGCCGCCCTGTGGTTATCGCGGTGTTTACATGTTGTCCCACTGCTGTGCACACGTTGTCCACAGTTGTTGGTATGCTGCGCGCTTTAGCATTACATATCCAACCTTCGCCTCTCTGCCTGATGGACAGGTATCTTTACCTACACACACCGCTCACATACTGTACAGATTCGTCATACGATCGTATGCGTTACACACCAGTACATGTCGTGGGTTCGACATACCTTTCCGGCCTTTTGTTTTGAGTTCGTCTCTATTCCCCTGTTTCTTTCTCTACTTTGTATGCGCTCGGTATGAACATACGGTTTGAATATCCAGGAGTCTTCCTTATATTCGCCGCCGCCTGATGCATGTGGGTTAATCAGGCCAATAGCTGTTCCTCGGTGTGTACTTATGCGCATATCAGCGGTGATCCCCTTCCTTTCGTTACGGCGTCGGCACTAGGCCATGGTTCTTTCCTCGTGTGGCCGTTGGTTATTTGCAATACCTTCGTGAGGATGGTATGTATTGTATCATGTTTGTGTGACTGCATCCGCTATGTGTGTTGTCGGGTACATTTCGCTGTGGTGTTAGCCGTGGATTGTGTGTGTTGGGTATGGTATTGTGTTCGACATGTGGGTCCCCGTGTCCTGGCGGCGTCTGTCGATGGCATTGTGCATTCAAATGTGTTACATGGCTGTTATTTTCCTGTACATAGCGAATGCATGGATGCATGAGCCGCTGCTAGTGTTTCCCAGGAGCTTGTTGTGGGAATGCCGCTGTCATTCACTGCCTGTATGTGTTTGCTACGGTTTTAGCTGTTATCCCTTTGATATGTGCAATGGGGTATATCTGCGGATGTGGGTGACGGTACGGGTGTGAGTCTTGCATTTATACATACCAGATATGCTTGTGTGTGTGCTCCATCCGTGCTTGGGGAGCTGCGGGTTACCTGTGTGTTGTTCCGGGAATGTTTGTTTTGTTGATGTCGCCTGCTGTCGGTATCGCCCGCAGGTGTGCTTCCTGCACCTATTCCTCGTTCAGATCGGCTATATATCTGCGGATGTTCGTCCGCGCCTACCATCCATTGGCATTTTGTCGCTGATAGTTACGGTGATTGTGGTCCTATACTTGGGGCGGACTGTATGCTACCGTAGCCTCCTATTCGTGTGCCGCTTGCTTACGTAACGGTAGTGGATCACAGCGTGATATTTCCCGGACCGTGACTGCCCACGATCGGTGCCGGATGGCACATTCGTATTTTCGCCGTACATGCCTGATGCTGTGTAACGTTGCCGTCGGACCGCGTGGAGTACGTTATGGCCGCCATACCTACGGTCGTGGTTTGTACATGCGCCCTTTGCATCTCCTGTTTGCTATGGCCCTGTGGTACACTTTGGGACATTTGCGCTTTGCATCATTTTACGTCGCCACGTGCATAGCCACTGAGGAGGTGTCAGTACTACTTTGTGGGTACTGCTGTACATACGCCTATGGTTCCTGTACTGTATGCCTACGCCTGTTATTACACTCCGGCTGTGACATGTCACCTTCATACACAGTTTACACTGGCACACACATTACACACACACAGCGGAACACACGACAACCTCACCTCACACATACACATATTGCCGCCATGGCTGTCAACCTTCTATTTCCGGAGTGGGGAACACACACAGTAGTAATGTGAAACACATGGGCATAATGTGGAACACATAGTAATGGCATAGTGACAACTTCAGCTAAGTAGGTCATAGGTTGATTATGATATGCTGATTTACTTACAGTGAAGAACCTTTACTAACTTACTATGAGTACATTCTATTTACCAGGATGTCATTTATATACATTCCTAACAATGGTTGTTTGAGAGACATTTTCAATGTGGAACTTGGAGGAACTGCGAGGAACATGCACTGTTTTACACCCCAGATGAGGTAATGCCTCATAATGTCGTACACTTCAGTGGTATGCTTTCCGCTTCGCACCGACGGTTGAACACAATACCTACGTTGGTCGCATCGACGGTGGCGCCGTGTATCTCCCCACTCATGTCCTATGGATATGACACGCACACATGTCGGGTTGCCAGCTTTCAAATGGCCAAAGTGGGACATTTGTAGTAGGTACGTCAGATTTTGCATGCCAACACATACCCACGGCCAGTACAAAGGACAGCGATTCACTTTTTTGACGGAATACAAAGCTGTAGCATTACAGTTGCTTATTCTGTTTATTATCATATTTAGATGTTTCTTCTACAAAATAACTGTTTTCTGCAACTAATACAGTAATTATGGGAAATGGTTTTGTCCTACAATCTCAGGACATTTGCCATTTTGTCACTGTTTTTGCAGGACACAACTGCCCAAAGGTGGACTGTCCCTCACAACGTGGGACAGGTGGTGACCCTACACATATCCCGTTACTGTACCGTGGACCGGTGACCATCCCGACACGCGGATATGTATTGCTGCAGGTTAACATTTCCATGGCTGGCGTTACCTGCCCTGCCCACCCTCCAGGATGGTCGGGTTGTCGGTCACTATGTTTAATATGTGGTGATTTCGCGTCTTACTTATCTGTGAACTTGCATCCCTGGGTTCCATATTACCCTGTTGTCCTTTCTATCTGTGTATGCGTACATATATTTCTACATGTGTACTGATATGTATTTCCGTATCTGTGTATGCACATGCGTACATGTGTGGTCGACTTGCGGCAATAGTGGCAGCATATGGCTACGCCGTGTGCTGTTGAACCGGCGTGCGTTGAGGTGTTGGCGTTCCATGCTCCGCTGGCTATTGGGTGTGCAGTGTTTGGCCGGTGCCTTTGTTGGAGTCACACATACGTCCGCACATACGGTACACATTACGGGCGGACATGTTTGTGTGGCGTCCATTTTACTGTGTGTGCAGGTCAGGAGGTGTCAGTCCATGGGGCCTACACTGTCAAAGTATGTGCTATGCGTTCCCTCTTTGCCAGGGCGTAGGCATATTGGGTACGCCTCTGTCTACCTACTGGGGCTGGCTCAGTGTGTCCGTGGTGCCGCACGCCCTGTGCCTGTGCTTGCCCTGGCAGTTGTGGCGGGCTTGGTGGCCCTCCGGCATTATGTCCCTGCAGCAGCTGTTTCCGCAGAATCATATTGTGTAGCATACAACATACTATGAATATGTGGGCACTTGTGCCTGGAGAGTACTGCAAGGCTCCACCGGATGTATCCAAGCACCGGAACCATGATTTCAAGATCCCGAACACACGCTCTATGATTATTCTCGTTTGTGCGTGTGCCTCATTATGGCGTTCTTGCATGTGTGTGTGTGCATTTCTGATGGGTGTCATCAACCACGGCTCCAGTGCGTAGCCAGCATCCCCACAAGGTGACCTTGTGTGATGTCCCCACTGGCGAATACCTGATACAGCTGTGAGGCATGCCAGATATGGGAGTCGTGGTAGCTTCCAGGGCTGCCAGCACACACATCCATGATAATGCCCTGCGCATTGCACACGACCTGGCAATTGATGGAGGGGTATCCCTTGCGGTTTATGTAGCGTCTACCCTGCTCCCCAGGTGGTGACTTGATTTCTATGTGCGTACAGTCTATCGCACCCAGGACCTCCGGTATTGTGCCACACGGTGGAAGCGGCGATATTGCTAGCCAACTCCTCCTGAGATGTGGGGAACTTTATGTGCTCATGGGCATGTGGTAACATGGCATCCAGGAACTGGTGTAGTACCCTGGATGCTGATGCCTGTGAGATGCCCATTATGTCCCCGGTGGGCCTTTGAAAGGTACCTGTAGCCAGTATTCGCAAGCTCACACATACCTTTGTGTCCACTGGGATGGGCTCCCGTCTGTTGTCTCTTGTTCTCAGGCGGCCGGCACAGCTCCACTATTTGCTGTACCGTGTCCCTGTCCACCCTGTAGCGCTCTACTATCTCCAGGTCTCGCAGCCCCTGGTAGGTCACCCTTGGTCTGAACACTCTCCTTCTCCTGTGAGGCCTACGGTAGTTGTCGGCACCACCCTCCGCAACTCCGTCTGTCTCTGCCACATACCTATGCATCACGGCCACGGCGGCACCCAGCATATACATGTTAAAAGTTCCCCGTCTGTTTACACCCTACGGTGCGGCGTTTGGGAAATCGCGCTGTGTGTTGTGCGCATTCACATTTATTACTGTTGTGCTGTATACCCGGTGATGTCATTGGGTGTGTCTGTGCGGCCCTATCCATGGATTATTTCCGTGGTTTTACACTTGCAGCTGCAACGGTACTGCCTGTAGTGTTACATTACAGTTGCCTGCATTGCCTTCGCCTGGCATCTTACATTACTGCATCCTGCAGGCACATGGCATATGATGCATTTTATCTGCGTCCGCAGTTATGCTACCTCTGTACTTGGCTGTGCTATTTCGGTTCTTTGCTCTTTGCATTTCTACTACATCCCCTATTATCTTTGCTCTCATATGCCTCCCCTTTCCCGTTCTGCAGGAGTCTGCATGCAGACTTATCAGCTGCCGGCGTTGCCCTTCCTGCATTGATTGGTGTTAATTGCTCGTTACGGATACATTTACACTGCTTCCGCATTTCCTCGTATTCTCCGCATTACCTTCCTATATCCCTGGTTGTTGCCGGTGAGGCCGTCACATGACTGGTTTCGGGAACGTAGTCATCCTCGTGCACATGCATTTGTACGCGCATTCTGTACTGTCAGCGCATCTATTTCCTAACACGCCAGTCATGATGCTGTGATGTGCATTGTACAGCCCAGATTTGCTGTCCTCCAATATCCTTCCTCCTACAGTGGCACACCCTGTGTGGTTGACATGTATGTGGTGTAGGCCACTCCACGGTGAAGTACCGCTACGCCGTTTGCGCCATGCTTACGCAGGCGCCGTTTTGCGATTCACTATTATCTGCCTCATTTGCATGGAATTGACTACTAATAACTGGTTACGGCGCGGACACCGCCTCCACTCCTTGACAACCATTGCGCTGGGGTTGCAGCTTTACATACATACCATGGTGTGTGGTGGCTGTGCAGCTGATTTGTGTTCTAATGCTCTTTTCGGACATTATCATATTATTTCATTGCTTTACAACTTCTGTGCACACATCCCGGGGTCTGCTGTTCTTTCTACGCACGTGCCATTTATGTCATTTTTACATTTTGTGCATATTTTCTTTGGACATTCTCGGTGCCTTTCCACATTGGCATATTGCACCTATATGATACCTGACTTTGACAGCCTTCCGTTACTCCTCCGGTATGTTTGGGTAAATGTAAACCGCTTTTTGGTTTACATTGCCGTTCTTTACGCTACGCCTGCGCCACTTCGTGGATCACTATTTGCCCTCATTTGCATGGTGCAATACCGCACACAGTGTGTTTTGCATACCTACGCCGGGGGCGGGGACGGTCCGGCGCACGCCGGTAGTGCACGTGGAATTCATTCATACCTGAATCGCTAAGCAGCCATATTTGGCGTTATAACGCCGACGCTATGCTGGCGCCTGGCGCAAGGTTCATGAATCCCGGGGAATGTGTTTTATAATAAATTATTAAATTTGGGCTACACTGAGGTTTATATGCTTGTAATTTTCTGTATTTTCTATAATGTATGGAGCATATATTTAAAAATAGGGCTTGTTCATTTAAAGGAGATATATTTAAAGTGTTCTGTTGATGCACTTGGTATTTTCCACTGATGACTCCTAAAGGGTGAAACTGGTTTGGAGTCGTTGTTTTTCTCACTGTTTGCAAGCCAATAAAGTAATTTTGGCAATCTCTCTGCCTTTGAATTTTATCTATATTCACAACTGGCTGTGCTGGAATTATAGTTTTGTAGTTGTGTTGTTGGAATCTTCTGTGCACATCTTGACGTTCGTACGAGCACTAGCTTCATTGTGGGATTATATATATATATATATATATATATATATATATATACTTTTTTTTGTGTTACTGGAAATGCAAATACTTTTTGGAGTAGGAATATTTATGTTTTTGGGGACACTGTCCTAACAGAAATGGGTACAAAAGGCGGATTTTTATTTTTAACATCTTCTACAATGTATTTTATATTTTTCTGAATACATTTGGTCTCCATACATAATTACATTCTACTGGATCTTTGTACCGTTTGAAATATTCTGCTTGGCATTTTATGTGCAGATGTGATGTACATACAGATTTCAAAGCAGAGACAAACACTACTACTGATGCCTTTGCACTTGGTATGTACCTCTCTTGAGCTTAACTCAGTCACATAAGGACTTAACAGTTACTTACTTATTACTCTTTTTCTCTCTTGGATATACTATAATGAAATAATATCTCAGATGTAAACTCTATACCTCAGTATGCAGTAGTGCAGTTAAGCACTCTTATCCAGTATGGTGTTCACATCCTGCCTTTACCAAATATACAGTTCATTCCACTGACAGCTCTTACAATTCCTGTGCTAGTTTACTCCTTTTTTCAACAGACCCTTAAGTTAAGCCCATCCTCTTTACCTGTGCATAGCTTGTTAATGTTGAAACTGGACTTTTTGTTACAGTTAGTTACTAGTCAAGATACCATTCATACCTTCCATCCTGCTTAATCTTTAGCCAACCAGGATTCACTGCCTCATGCCATAGAGTCAATGTAGTAACTAAACATTAAATGGCATCCTTTAACTGATGTTCAGTATGCATAGCCTCCCATATAGTGTAGGTCCCTCTGTCTTTACAGACTTGTCCTCTGAGATAGTCCAGTGGTAACAATAAATACTAGTTAGGAAACAAAATAAGTTCAATAAACATTGTCAAAAGTAACAATTGCAAGAGAAGTTCAGGTAGCCATACTTCTCAAATGTAAAGATTTTTGCAGAATGTTCAGATTTTTACCTCATATTATTGACATTGTGTTTTTCTGGCAAATCAGTGATGATTAAAGTCAATAAAAAATTACATTGGGCCATTTGTCCCCCATTACTTTCACCGTTGTCAAGGTTTCTTGAGCTAAGAGGTTTAAAGGTATATCAGGCACTGCTACTTTCCATTATAAACATTGTCCAACTGCAGCTTTATCAGGCTAATTCATATTTTATGCCACTTTGCCATCTCCTTGTTTTCTTGCCAGTCAATCTATGCTGCTTCAAGTAATGGATTTGATATACAAGTAAGACATTACTCTTGAACTGTCAATCAAGATGCAGTGTGTCACTTGAAAATTCTGACCCTTCATACCTCAGTCCTTGAATTCTCATCCTCCATTTTAGAAGCCCCTGTGCTGACAAAAAGTTTGTTAAAAATCAGACTAAATCAAATAAAAGTACAAGATGATTCCACAATTTTCAACTTACCTTCTACATCCTTCCATCCTCAGCCCATTCTCCCATTTTTACACATGGGGTCTGAGTGTCACTTCAACAGTGACAAACATTTAGGGCCAATGTTTACACTGCCTGGTGGCTAACTCTGCTATGGTAGTTCTTCCACACCACAAATTCACACACACACTCACACCTATGGCCAATTAAGAGAGTCCAGTCCACCTACTACATGTCTTTGGAATGTGGGAAGAAACTGGAGTACTCAGAGGAAACCCATGCAAACACAAGGAGGACATGAAGATTCTGAAAAGAAAGCAACCCAGCCAAGAATCAAACCAGAGCACTTGTTGCTGTGAAGCAACAATACTGTATGCTGAGTCACTGTGCACAAAACAAAGCATGCTATAAATTAAGTCTTATGTCACCTCACTGGTGTTGCTCAGTGGAGAGTACCTAGACAGTGCTCTTTTGGTGCTCTTTGACTGGATACTTATTGGCATATTAGTAGTTTACAGTGATTGCAATGGATGCTTTTACAAATATTGCCAAATCTGAAAATGCACTCTATGTGAAAGATGCTACTAGGGAAATTTACCATTTTCCCATTTTTCAAAGTGCAATGATCTCTCAAATCAAGTAAGAAGGTATAGGTAGTGAAAAAAACTTGATTCTGCTTTGCCACCCTAGCACAGAAAATCAAAATTTTAATTTTCTGTAAATTTCTGGGTTTTGACTGCATGCAGAATGACAAACCATCTTTTTGCATACCATGATTGTTGTTCAGTTTCAGACAATTTCCATCTTCATATTCTTAAAATACATAATTCCATGCAGTATGGTATTTTGTATTGAAGTTGGGCATTTTATGTTTTTGAGACACCTCTGTCATTCCTGCAAATAAGGTTCCAAACTAGCCAGTTATATACAGTCACTAAACAGAAATAGCTATATACATATTTGGGTGGTTTGGTAAATAAACCAGCAGCTGGTTACCAGTTGTACCTAATGAACCTTTTCCAAAATGTGGCAGCTGATGGTCTCATCAGGTTTCATTAATTGATCACAATTACTGAATATGATCTTTCTTATATATCTGTACTATAGCTGCATACAAATCAATAAATGGTGTTCAGCCTTTGAACTAGTAAGAATTTGACCATCAAAGTCTTATTAATTTAAGAAATAATACACAGAACTTAATGAATCAGTTCTGCATGAAAACATAAATTAAAAACAAACTTGTATACTCCAGATTTTGGGTACTGTGGCCAGGTCTAATCTTGCATATTGTTTATACTCTATGGACTTGTTTAATTTTCTTATAATGTTTTAGAAACTATGTTTGACAAAATAAGCAAGTGATAAAAATCATGCAGAGATTTGGCTGGTCATATTCAACAGTGAGCAATGTGTACACATTTTTATTACTTATTTTCTGTAATAAAATGTGCTAGAATTTACATTTAAACAATCCACGGCATAGTTATTACACCTTTATTTTACAAAGATACTCATTTTTGCTAAACCTTTTTTTTTCTGAATACCAGTCTTGTCTTTTCTGCAGTTTCTTTTTATCACTAAAATGGTGTACTATCCTAAAGCATGGATTGTCTAGGGCAACAGGGCAATATAGCTGGTGTATAATTTCAAACATCCTGGTTACATCCATGCAAGCAGAAATATGTACATTATCAAACTCAGGTAGTCTTAAACAAGAAATATAGAAAGAACTAACGGCAGACATCAAAATATTCAACATTTGTAGAAATTCATAATCTTTATTTTGTTGGTTTCACTATGGCTAAACATACACTATTCAGAATATTGACACATAGTGCAGCATAAACATTAGCAGATGGTTTCTGACCTTTAAGCAAAAAAAGACACAGACATTCTGAAAGGCACATGCTTTTGAGTTGAAGAAATCTCATGTCATATTATTGTTGGTTTCAAAGTTTTTTTTTTCTTTCACATAAATACAATAGAGTGTGATTTGAAAGACTGGATTTGATTCAGATAAACTAGTTTACAAAAGTTTATCATGGATTGAGAAAAGTACAGCCTTATAAATATTTATAGGGTTAAAATTCGCATTGTTTCTATTGTAAAAAAAGAGGTGTAGTATAGCAATGGAATATTTTTATCTGATATCACAGGAAACTCAGGAATCAATCCCACTCAAGATGTACTTTTAAATATCTCCAAATCCATAGCCATTTATGCATGAAGTGGAAAGGCAACTAGAGAATTCTAGTGCCTGTAGTATCAAAGTAGAACTGTAAACTGACAAAAAAAAAAAAAAAGAACAGCACAAATGCATTCATTTAAAGTGAATAGTTGCCATGGCAACAGCAAAGTAGTTTGTCAGTGTGCATGGATTAGCATGGATTTGTTGAAGTGCAGCTTCTCTCAGCCACGAGCTGCATCTCTGCCCTGGATGGTCAATAATTACCAGTTAATAAATGCAGATGACTCTGGGTGAAAGTTGGTTTTATTAGAATACTAAAAGTATCAGGCCAGTCATGAAAGGTGGAAGATGGTATTATCTCTTCTCCTACCCAGAACATTTTCCTTCTCAGCAATTCTACATATTTTTACATGTGCGTGTGTGCATGTGCGTGTGTGTGTGTGTGTGTGTGTGTGTGTGTGTGTGTGTGTGTGTGTGTGTGTGTGTGTGTGCGTGTGTGTTTGTGTGTGTGAGAGAATGACAGAAAGACAGAGCTCTACGCAAGAACCCTAAGCCCAATATGTTATTGTGAAGACAATGAAACTATGCAGACATTTTATCATTTGGGTGCCACAGTTATTCATATGGTGAATGTCATTAAGATGTGCATGTTGCTTAAATGACTCATGAACAAAGAAAATCCTTATGATCAAGTATAGTGTGTCAACTTTCTATGTGGTTGACATGTTCTAAAAGCTATAGATTTAGTGGAACAGGTCAATAAATAATGCTATATATCATGTAACCAATTCTGCACAGAATGATTAAGAGTATGAAGCATTAAAACATTTTTCCAGGGTCAGGAGTAATATAGTTTGGGAGTACTTTCTCAGAAGCATATACTAATTCCATTGTTTAACTACTACTGAGATAAAGAAAATACTTTCTGGAAAAGACAAATATCTTTAAAGTCATCCATCCTTTCTCAACCCCTTTCTTCCATTTTTGCACATGGCATCAGGGTGTCATTCCAACAGAGACAATCATCTAGGGACAAAATTCACACCACCAGCTGACCAGCCCTGCCTCGGTTGTTCTTCTATACCACTTACTTGCACATACCACATATTTACTACCAACAAGTCATAACATAACATTTCCCCTGGGATTCATTACCAGTCACAAACACTTCACACTAATCCTATATGATGAAAGCAGGTTAGCGTTATGAGCAGCAGCACTCGACTATGCATGCTGCTCATTATGCCTACATGGTTGAAAGCACCTTTCCATGGCCAGCAATAGTATTCATGGTTATGGAGAAGTGCTTGCAAGTGCTAACACACAATGCAAACAAGACACATATAGAAAATGCACAGATATGAGCATGGTCTGTAGCCCAGGCATGTTTAAGTCCAAGTACAGGGAAATGATCCAGAATGAAGGAAAGTGAAATGGGAGAACTGATACACAAAATGTGTTTTAATGATGTTGTGATGATGAAAAGGGGAAATGTTTAAAGTGTACTCATATCCCTCAGGCCAATGTAATGAAAGTGAATGAGAAGCATTTTTGAAGTAAAACCTGAAAGACTAATGTAATGATAATTAGAGTGAATGTCAATCCTGCAGTTATGCTCGTAAATAATAACAAACATGCTGATAAAGGATGTGATAGGGACATAAAGCTGCAGCGAAACAAAGCAGAGTGAAAATGTAATATACGTGTTAACTAAATGCTGACTTGAGATCACAGTTAGCAAGAACAGAATATACATTATTGGACGAATGCATAGAATCAATTATTGCATATAAGGATATATATACAGGGAATTGATGTATGGGGTCTGTATCATATAATCGACATTTGAAAATGTCGAGTCACCTTTACTCAACACGAAAATGTCGAACTCTGAGTTTGTCGAATAACGAAATCACTGATTTCTTTCCAAGGGAAAGAAATCGGAAGACCAACAAACAACACCACATAAAAACAAACGTATTTAAGTGGGGGGCTTCACCCCCCAACTAAATGTTCTAACTCCGAGACCACACTACAGTCGGGGAAATGGCAGGTGTGACAGAACAGCCAACTGATTTATTTCCCTTGCAAAAATATCGGTGATTTGGCCGTTTGACAAACTTAGTTTGGCATTTTCGTGTCGAGTAAAGGTGACTCAACATTTTTAAATGTCAGTCTTCTAATACAGACCCAATGTATGAAAGCTGACAGCACCCACTCTATTATCCATCTCAACCTGTATACACAAAAACAAAAGGACCTTACACCTAATGTCATTTTACTCAGAAATGGACATACTTTTGCAGAGAAATGATAGCGGCACCAGCAGGAAAGTTTATCATCTACAAGTATGTAATAGACAAGCGACTGTTGTATGGTTATGTAAATGATACATGCCAATCTAATAAGAAACAATATGCAAAAGTGTCCAATGACAAGACTGAGTGGATGACATGTCAAGAGTCCAGTTTTGCCATTGCTGATTTGCAAACATGGCTGACATAATAATACTGGGCAAGCTCACATACAATTATATGGAACAGTTACAGAACAGCAATTCAACAGCAGTAAGGCAATTTAAATTATTGTAACAGAGGACCAGTCATGGCTTCTGATGGTCTTGATGCATGCCATACAGAAAAAAATGTTTATGGAATCACATATCTGCTGCTAAGCTGTTTATCGTGATGGAAACAATTGCAGTATTAAAGATGTGTCCAGAGGAAGACATGTAATACAGAGCATAATTATCTTGTGAATACGTAATACATAAGAGCTAGGCATGATCTAAGAAACATTTATATCATGTCGTTTTAGAACACATGCATGAACTGATATCAGAGAGATGGATAAATATCATGGGTGCCACAGATGTATCGGTCACATAAGCTAGAACATCCTTGAAAGGCATACGACACCATCATAAAATATAATGTGTACTAATGACCTACCTGTAATGAAAAAGCTGTCCCCCTGAGTGTGTGTCTGATAGACAAATATTACTAGATTCAAACCCCTGCCAATTTTACAAGGCTGTCTCCAGACCCTTGTATTGACAGCATGTGCCACATCAGATAGCAGTAGAGGCAGTCACAAATGTGTGTGAACACAAGACTTAAGAATATAATATGAACAAATGGATTTAGTCCGAATGCTGAAAAAGGAGCTGCACATTACTGTCAACATAACACTGAACATTACAATATGACTGATTCTTTGACAAGGAAACTGTTTCCATCATGTAGGACATACATTGACCCAGTATTGAACACCAGTATATCTGTGTAGGTATGCCATAAAAGCCAATACTCAAGTACACATGCCACAGGAACACTCACAGCACAACATGCCCCAAATAAACATGTCAGTGTCATTCTATCACAACCTGCGATAATGTATCATCGTTCAATGTAACAATGGTTATGAATAACTAGCTACAATGGTGTTTATGCAATGTCAATACATTCATATAATCTTGCCCCCCGTTAGGAACTGAATGTCAAGTGATGCAAATATACTGACTAATGACACTGGGATGAACCACAAGTACCACAGTGGAAGTCTTACAACTCGTATGCAATGCATCTGTGCTAACTTATTACACCATATTTATGTCTAGTAAACAATATCTGAGATGAAAGGGATAGTGAAGGCCTCTCACACTGCAAATGGACACATTATAACTGTGGTACGTCATTCATGCATTACAGTATAAAGTACAGCAATGCTAACAGGCACTAAATGTGGGTGTTGAACACATGAGCATTTTACAGCAGACAGTACATAATATTTTACAGGATGAATGTACTACAGTAGAAATGTCAATGCAGTTGTGAGATATGTGGTTATGTGAAGGCATTACAACAGGTTATTTTTGCAAGGGATTTGTGTGCCTGTAATTGCTGTAATATGTCAGCAACAGACAGCATGTTGTCTCATTCCCTAATGCCAGAGGATAACACTTCCTACATGTGCTATGTAAGGAACATGAAAGCAAATGTCATCATTACTCTGAATGAAAGCATTGTTATGTGACATCATTTAGTAAGAGAGATCAATATCTATATGCATACAAAACCAATGTGCTTGACAACAGTGTTAGTGACATGTACAGTCACAGCAACACTGACACAATGTAGTTTGAGCATTAATGGATGGATTTCAAATAACTACACAACATCACAAGCTAAACATCATTGCCTGAATCATGTGTCACATGACCATGTTGAGATACAGATGAGACTGCACAGTTAAATGGATGATATCCCCACTGTTTATTAGTTGGATGTTCATGCTAAAAAGAGTTTAAAGTGTACAATAACACTGTACAGTTACACATCATATACATCTTTGCACAATACATATACACAGTATGAGGGTAAAAGACACACTCATAGCTGGATCCAAACATCCTGCATATATAGTTACAGAAGGTACAAAGCACACTACCAAAGATACACAGCACAGGAGAGTGTGCACTCCAAATGTGACATACTGCAGGTATGTTAGCAATATGTAATCACTGTCTGTACAAAATGTCATTTTCGCTGATGGTGCTGAGATCTGCTAGTGTCACAGAGCACTGCTGTAATTCAATCTCATAATTAAAAGGATACATAAAGGTGGCCAATGGTTTATGACACTAATATCTATCACACTATTGAAACAGTAATGGAATCGAACTGCCTACCTATCCACTTGCATCATCTATATAGTACATTATCAGCAGCCAGAACCAGAGTAATAATGACTACATCTGAGACATAAAGCATCTATGAAGGGATGATTTAGCAGTGTATTGGCAAAGAGATGTATCTGGTAATATTATTTTTACAGCCAATCAGGGCTTGTAAAAGTTGCCACTACATATGTGTGTAAAACAATCATGACACTTGCAGAAGTTAAAACACTGCTGTAGTCAAACATCTTAACTAGTTGCTCATTATAGTGAATATTGTAAGACATGCAGGCACCACAGGAGAAGTCTGATATTTGAATAGCAACAGTTCACTTGCAAAACAATAACCTCATCATTGTGTTGAACCAGAGGTATAGGCAGATAATATAATATTGTAATCGTACTTTTATTGATGCCACACAAAAACCTGCCTTTTCAAGAATGAAAACATACTCTCTCTCTACCCAACTTAACAAATGATTGCATCACTTTCCCCTCTAAAACATTAAATGGCAATCTTTCAACCCATTACACTGTTTTTATAGCATTAATTTACAAATTTCTGGACATAATATTGCCTAAAAAAAGCAGTTTTCTTTTTGTAATACATAGAAAATTGTAATCATTACATTACAAGCAATATGCATAACTACACTCTTGTGTAGCAATGAAGTTGTGGATGTGAAAGTTGGGCTTAGGGGATGGTGTAGTCATTTATGATTTTACAAAATTATCCAGAGTGCAGGTTGATAGAGCACATGCACACCTACCTGTAAACAACCTAACATACACACAAACACAAGTCTATAGTGCTGTGTGTTGAACCTCCTATCTATCTAGTTTACACAATCAAGAGGGCATGGTATTATTAGCAAGTACCACAGGGGAAGTCTGAATCTTAAGGGGTGAGAATGCACTAGTGAGTGAGACAGAAGCAGAGAGAAATAGCACAAATATGTTTTGTGGGAAATGTAGGAACATCTGCATAGTGTTTTAGTCTTACCTATTAGATTATCATTACCCTGTACAGTAAGCAGATTGCTATAGTTATAAATAAGTGGTGGGATACTGCAATAAACATGAATACATAACCAGGATAAGGTTGGCTTAGTAAGTCTTCCTGTTGGGGATGCAATGCTTTTGAGAATGATATCTTGCACTGTTCAAATGTTATGTTAAAGAAATGTGTTATATGAAGTGAACTGCAGACATTTGCAAGTAAATATATGATAGGAAAATGAGTTGTCATTAAGTAATAAACTGACACTTTAATTGACACTATGCCAAAACATTTATCTTTTCAGCAGTTCTGCCTTTAGTCTGCCTTTACTCATATTCCCATAACAGCGGATTTAAGCACATTTGTGTGACAGTAACCTGACCACTGCAGATTAGACTGATATCTTCAGCTTTTGCAATAAGAAGTTAAACAGCATTCACTGTCACTCAGCATTGCCGCACTTTGCCATACTCCACACAAATGCTGAGGATATAAAGTGAAGACTTTTCCATGTGCATTTTCTGGCCATGTGTGTGTCTGTTGTATGAAAATCTATTTTTTTACTAGATTAAACATGTAAAAAAAGAGTGGATGGGACAGTGGCGAAAATGGGATTGGCAAGCAGAGGGTAGCACACAGAAAAAAGAATAAAGGAATTTGCAAGAGGGTCATGGGAGGGCACTGTAGCTATCCACTTAAATCAATTCACAGTCATAGACACAATTTTATGACTTTGCATAGTCACCACACCAGTGATAGATGACAACAATTGAATAATGTGTCAGATTAACTGAACTTAATCAGTTATGTCAGGATGACACATAGGCAAAGTGGAGAACTATGTGTGGCACGTGATTCTTTTGTGGGACAGCTGCCCACTTTTATTGGAGGGGGGTGTTGATAAAGGTGCTTAGGAATAAGCAGATCAGGTAGGGGGTAGTTTAGGAGGCATCTGCAGACACAAAGGACATACAAGACAGACAGGGTTGGTGATGGAGACAAAAGGTTGGAGATACCATGACTGAGGATAGGTAGGGAACATCGGAGGCACACCCACATCCAGTTTGAGAACAGTAAGAATCTAGTCCTCACAGAACTGTCATTACTGTCTCCTGCAGCAGCTCTATGTGTCAGTGCCAGATATCACTGTGACAATGTGTGACACATGACAGCATGGCTGGCTGAAGTTTTGTAAATAATCTTATGCCATTTGACTATCACATTAATTTGTACATATTCTTGCATTAATAATGTATTTGCAAAAGTTGTTTATGTTAAACAATGCTGTAACAGAATCTTAACAGGCTTCAAAATGTGAGCTGTGCCAGAGTCAGGTGACTAGATGTAATGTCATTCCATGACCAGCTAAAGGATGGAACTCCGGCAGCAGCAGTTTGTCTGTTTTTTTGTTGTTATTTGGAATCTCATATAAAAGATCTATGTCAGTTATAATGTTTCAGTAACAGTTGTTCAGTAGCTGTTAGTTGTACAGTTCAGTATGTGTGTGTGTGTGTGTGTGTGTGTGTGTGTGTGTGTGTGTGTGTGTGTGTGTGTGTGTGTGTGTGTGTGGAGCATCTCATCTTGCCTTAAGGGAAAGTGAGTATCTCAGCAGTACATCTTCCCTTGAAATATTAAGTGAGTTAACTAGGGACACTTCTCTTTAGTTTAATTAGGAAAAGTACAATGAAAATTAGTTTAGTATTATTTCTTTTTCTGCATGTGAGATTCTATCCAACTGTGCTATTTTATATTTCCTGTGACTGAAAACTCTAATGTTTATTGTAACTAAATATTACGTATTTTCCTGTTTTCTATTTTATTATCCATTATTAAATATTTTTGTACCTTTTCATTGTGACTGGACTTTTAGTGAATATTGTTAATATCTTGAGAGTACCTGTAATTATTTCAGTGCCACTTTGGCTACTCCAAAAAGCCTTATGACTACTTTGGTCACACTCTACCATTCATATCAGTATTTATTTGACACAGTATAATTGGTTATGATTATTTGGCTGCTGGCAGCTACCATGTAATCTGGAAAGAGGGGGCACAGCTGGTGATCTGTGTGCGTTTTCCAGGTGTGTGTGTGTGTGTGTGTGTGTGTGTGTGTGTGTGTGTGTGTGTGTGTGTGTGTGTGTGTGTGTGTGTGTGAAATCAGATATTCAAGTGTATGTGCCACGTACTTGGAACTTGGAGACAGTGCTCCAAGGTGAGTCTTGTTTGGGATCAGGAGAGACAGAGAGTCCAGTCCCAGTGGATCGTGTTCCCTGTGTGCAGCTGCCTTTGAAATACTGTGTAAATTATGTCCTGTTTTTAGTGACTGGTTCTCACTGGTGTCAGTGCTGATGATTGAGGATCCTTGATTACTAATATGGGGGTAAAGAGGGGCCATGAAATACTGGTTGCAGAGTGGTAGGATTTTAATTGAACTTCAGGAGCCTGCAAGCAGTTGTCACTGAAGGTGTGTGCACTCTCAACAGGCACAAGGTAAACATTCAGAGTTTCAGTTTTACATCAGTCTTATTTATTTTTTGTTTGTTAGTTAGTTTAGTCAGGGAAAGCAGGCAAAGATGTCAGCAGAAGATTATAGCAAGCTGACAAAAAAAAAAAAAAAAAAAAAAAAAAAAAAAACAGTTGGCCAAGTTATGGGAATGCAGAGAACTGGTGCATGTCAACCTGACAAAAGAGGATATGATTACAGCCTCTATTGCATCTGCAGCATGGTCCAGCAACCAGGGAGACAGCCAGTCTGGTGCTGGAGATTTGCACCCTTTGGAAACAGGACAGTTCACCTTTTCCTCAGAGGACTTAAAAATCCATCTGGAGTTAAACAGACTGGAGACCGAAGACAGACTGAGATGTTTGAAGGCTGAGAAGAGGGAGATGCAGCGTCAGCATGAAGTGACGGCCAAATGTTTGGAAAAGCAGCATCAGTATGAACTGTGACATTTGGAGGCTGAAGAAAAGGAGTAGCAGTGTCAGCATGAAAAAGAGTTACTGACTCTTTGACTGAGTCAGGGAGAAAATGGAGAAGGGAGTAACCAAACCCCAGAAGCAATAAAGGTCAATAAATTTCTTCCACAATTTAAAGATGAAACTGATTTTGCTAGTTTTACTCAAAGATTTGAAAGAGTATGTAAACAGTATGATGTAGACCAAGAGGTCTGGGTATGGTTCCTGAACCCCTTACTCCATGTTAAAGCTATAACTGCTATTTCCAAATTGTCTGATACCGACTGTCTAAATTATGAAAAGGTAAAACAATGTTTGCTAGACTGTTATAAGTTAACACCTGAAGCTTATAGAAAAAATATTTCATGAGCACAGACACAAGGTAGATCAGAGTGTTTGCGATTATATTGCTGAGTTAAGCACTTACTTTCATAGGTGGGTGTCAGATCACCACTGCTGAAAGGCTGGCAGACCTTTTGGTGAGGGAACAAACCCTTAGCACTTTGCCGGAGGACATGAGAATCTGGTTGGCGAACCTAGAATGTAACTCTACAGATGAGCTGGGCAGAAAAGGGGATCTCTACTTAGCAAACAGGGAATTACTACACAAGAAAGGGATACCCAGTGCTTCACATGGATATACAAAAATAATGAATACTGAAACCACAGGTTAAGGAAACCAACTTTAATTTCCCTTCAACTGAATAAAAAAATTAAGATAAATGTGCAAGCATAAAACTTAAACCATGTAGCTTCATCAGGTTAAATCAAAGTCAAACAGCTTCTAGATTTATGATCCCAATAAGTGCACTGTTTCCTCCGTGTAAAAAGATTTATTGCGGACACACAAAAACACAAAATCCAAAATGCACATAAAGAAAAGTTAAGCGCTTTCACTCACTATGTGAGCTTCATCAGAACACCGTTGTTCACTATAAATTAATTTAAATATACAAGTTTGGCACCAAACAGACCTCCTCTATGATGTGTACTTAAAGGTACAAAATGTCACATAATATTCATGTTGTTCATTTTTTAAAAAAACAGTATTATAACACTCCATAGGGAATGTGTATATATTTATATAAAATCTATATTGTATATTTAAAAAGCATATCAAATAAAAAACATAGTATATAATACCTTATAAAATGACATTTACAAAAATGTGAAATATATATGAGAATCACTATTGAATTATATATATATATATATATAAAAATATTTTATATGTTAAAACATAATATTTAATCTACGATACAATGACACTGGTCTGCAGATTATCGCTCATAATTTTAAAACTAAATAAACAATCTCAAATGCTGCTGGGAGTCTAATAAAAATTTTTTTAATAAAAATTTGATGTTCAACTTTGAATATGTTACATTCAACCTAGAATAACCTATGATATTCAACACATTCAACTGTAATTGCCCTATCCATAATAAATCAATGAATGTAAAAATAAATATTCACTAAATATATACATGATTAAAGCACATGTCTAAATGAATATGTGCCTATTACCTATCTGTTTTCCATTTCCAAAATTGGTTTACAAGAAATAAAATCATTTAAACCAGGTGGATTAGTTGCATCCAAATACAGTTGCCACCATATTTCTTTGAAATTCTGCAGTTTCTTGGTGTCCCCTCCTTTCGGGTTAATGCATATGATATCTAATATAGCAAATTTAAATACATGGTCATTACCCATTTTTTCTACATGTCTGGAAAGTGCATTGGTAGCATCTTTTTTTGTTATGCTATAAATATGGTCATATATACGCTTTCTAAAATTTCTCTCCGTCTTACCAACATAAAAGCTTGTACATGCCCCACACGTTGCAATGTATATTACCATCTTTGTGTTACAGTTCCCCTTTTTTGGTCTAACCACTTGTTTGTAATCATTGTGAATACACATTTTATTCACTTCTAGAATGTGTTTGCATTGGTTACATGCTCCACATTTTCTTGTGCCTTCCAAGGGAACCTTGTTGCTAATACTATTCATATTCTGCTTATTTTTCATATCTTCTCTGGGATTTTTTTGTAAGATTTTCTTAATATTATCCCCCATCTTATACACTATTCCTGGTCTACTACCCACAATTTCTTTAACATTGGAATCAGAATATAACAAATACCAAAATTTGTTCACTGTGTCTATTATTTTATCAGATAAGGGACTGTAACATAATATTAATGCCCGTTGATATCCCAATGTTTCTATTGTGTTATTAGAATTAAAATTAGATTTGTGGTTTATTATTCCTAAACCGAATAAGGGTTTGTATTTCTTGCCCCACTCATTGATAAAATATGTCCCTACTTCATTCAACATTTTGAATGGGTATCCTCTGTCTTTGAATAACCCAGTTATATACTCAATTTCATCCTTCATTATTCTAAAATTAGATGTCATCCGAGAGGCATGAATACATTGGCCCTTGAATATATTTTGCTTTAATCTAATAGGATGACAGCTGTCATAAGCTAAATAATCATTGGAAAATGTATTTTTCCTATAAATTTTGGATTTCAATTCACCTTTGTCTTTATATATATAAGTATCAAGGTAGGCTATACCTTCACAACTATGTAAATAAGTGAATTTTAAATATTCACTGCTGTTGTTCAAAAATTCAATGAAACTATCCAGTTCATCTTTAGTCCCACCCCATATTAAATGTATGTCATCCAAAAATCTTGAATAATGGAGAATAAACTTGTACCACGAGCTGGGAAACAGTGTTGTTTCTTCCCAGTCAAGCATTACCATGTTGGCAAATATGGGGGCACACGCCACCCCCATTGCCACACCTTTGGTCTGCCTAAAATGTTCTCCTTCGAAATAGATAAAATTATTTTCCAAGACCAAAGACATACATTCAGTTATAAGGCAAATCTCATCCCATTCCAATTCAGAGTGTTTGCAGATACTGTTGGCAAATGCATCTAATCCAGCTTGTTTAGGGATGCATGAGAATAGGTCAACTACATCTATTGTAATGAAACAATTTTCATCATTCCAATAAGTTGAAGGATACATACTCAAAAATTCCCACGAGTCTTTAACCATATGTGGGATTTTTTTATAAACATGTTTTAACAAAATATCAATATATTTACCTATGGGGTATGTCTTTGCTCGACTACCTGACACAATTGGTCTAAATGGGGGGTTATTAACATTTTTATGTATCTTAGGTATTCCTATCAGGGTAGCCATTATAGGAAATTTTACTCTGAGATAATCATGTGTTTTTCCAGATATCCTCCCATCTATTAAAAATTCTTCCAAGTATGACTCAATTCTCTGATATGCAATATTTACTTCGTTTATAGAAATAGTCTCGTAATTGCCTGATGTATGCAATATATCATACATTTTCATGATGTATTGCATCTTATCATATATGACCACCCCTCCCCCTTTGTCAGGTTTCATCACCCTGATTTGAGTATTTGTCCTTAATGCATCTAAAGTTTCCTTCTCTTGTTTAGTTAGGTTATTTAAAAAAAATGCTTTTCTTCTGTTTGTAGTATGTATTATGAATTTCTTTTGTTACCACCTTCTCAAATATTTCTACTCTAGGATAATATGGTGGAATAAATGTACTTTTGGTTTTTAAACTCATTTTCTTGGTCTCTTTAATCTCATCCCTATAATTTGATTTGGACATGCTAGACTTATTGTTAAAAAATATAGCTAAATTAACCTTTCTAGCATATTTTTTTATTTCACATAAGCAGTCAACTAAATTAAAGCAAGGGTTGGGAATGTATTTCATACCCTTGCCTAATAAATCAAAATGACTACTGTTAATGTCTATACTAGAAAAATTGTATATGGTGAAATTATCACGTGTGTACACATTCTCTTTTACTATGATTTCTTTAGTTTGTGTATTGAAAACTTAGACTTTTTTTGATGTTATTTCTAATTCTCCACCCATTATCTGTAGTTGTTCCTTCCATACCTTGTCTGTTGATTCCGGTTTGAATTCCAATGGGGTTGGGTGTATTTCTCTTTTCCCCCCTGAAAATGGGCTTGATATTTGTCAAAGTACTACTATGAACATCTTTAACTTCATATGTCTTATACGTTCGTTCCTGTTCACCCTTATGTTTAGACCAAACGTAAGCTTCACCATTTTTATATTGTTGTACATCCCTAGTCATTTTCTTCTTTTTCCTCTCTCCAATATTAGTTATCCATGTCTCAGCTGTAGTGAATTGTTTACTGTATAGATTCTCCCATTCCGTAAATAATAAGTCACTGGTAATTTGAGAATCTAATGTTTCTACTTCTTGAATCAGTTTAATTAATTTCTCATCATAGTATTTGATGAGAATATTCATGTATTTTAACCCACATTCATCAAAAAATTCATTAAATTCTATTATACCATTCTCTTCTAATGTGATTCCCATAGGCTTTTTAAAAAATCGTAATCCTTGTGGAACAATTTTCATTTCAATGCATTTGTGTAAGTAAGCATTGTCAATTTTTAATCCATTAATTTGTTTCAGTTTTTTACCAAATGCATATATCATCTCCTTTAAACTTCCTAATGGTTTATTAAATGTATTGTATTGCCCTTTGTTTGCAGCACCAGTGTCTATATTAAAACATGTATTTAAAAATGTATTAAGATTCACATCTTGAATACCCTTAGTACATTTACCTGAAAACTTTTCTTTAACAGGATGTACAATTACATCGTTCTTTTTAACCATAGTGTTTGTGGCTGCTGTAGAATATGTTTTAGAAGGAAGTGACCTCTTGGGTTTAGTCCCAATACGTTTGGCTTCTTCCTCTATTTCGTAAATTGAAAAATCAAAAGTCAAATCAGGTAAATTAATTTTGCTGTTATTAAATGTCTCATTAATGTCCAATTCATGACAAGTGTCTTTAATTAAATGATGCACCCCAGAACTTTGTCCATTGGGAATAGAGAAACTGTTTTCCATAGTATCAAACACTTTATGAGGTCCTTTAGATGCCTTGGCGTCATAAGCGTTGGTATTGACAATTGAATGAAAATCTTTAAAACAAAAACCTGTCACCGCTCCCTGTGGTTCTTATTGACTGGTATATCCCAAGTGCTTATTCACTTCGTGTGATAATCCAACAGTGGTATTAGAACCTCGGGAAATTGGTACTGATATTGCAGGATCATTTTGCCTGTTAAAATCCCTGCCTTCGATCTCCAAAAAACAGTCGCTATTGTTCATACACCCTTTGCGTGTTGCAGGGGCAGTGACTGTTTTGAATAAGTCAAACAACTTGCCTATTTCTTCCTTAAGTGAGGCAATTTCACCTCGCAGTTCGAGTAAGTCCGTTTTCGTGTCCGCCACTTCCGCCTTAGCGTCTGTGTTCTTTACTTGGGAATCTGCACTGGTTTCGTCCATGGTAGAGACAACAACAGAATCAATTAACCAAACACCAATGAAAAGATGTAAAAGACGATCCCAATAAGTGCAGTGTTTCCTCCGTGTAAAAAGATTTATTGCGGACACACAAAAACACAAAATCCAAAATGCACATAAAGAAAAGTTAAGCGCTTTCACTCACTATGTGAGCTTCATCAGAACACCGTTGTTCACTATAAATTCATTTAAATATGCAAGTTTGGCGCCAAACAGACCTCCTCTATGACGTGTACTTAAAGGTACAAAATGTCACATAATATTCATGTTGTTCATTTTTTAATAAAACAGTATTATAACACTCCATAGGGAATGTGTATATATTTATATAAAATCTATATTGTATGTTTAAAAAGCATATCAAATGAAAAACATAGTATATAATACCTTATAAAATGACATTTGGGGCAAGAAATACAAACCCTTATTCGGTTTAGGAATAATAAACCACAAAACTAATTTTAATTCTAATAACACAATAGAAACATTGGGATATCAATGGGCATTAATATTATGTTACAGTCCCTTATCTGATAAAATAATAGACATAGGGCCAGATTCAGGAAGCCTCCGTGTAAGAGTTATAACTCTTACACGGAGGCTGCAGTTAAACTGTGTGATGTCAGCATGTCATGCATATGCATGAGGTGCATGAGGCATGCTGAATCACACCAGTAACTCTTACACGGTCCGTGTAAGAGAGTAGAAGCGTGTCTGTAGGCTAAGCTCTGCAAGTGGACACGCCCCCGGAAAACTATAATGGCTGAAAGTAAACAGCCACGAGAAAGGCCATGAAAATGTGAATAAACACACTATACAACACATGCCCGACTGGCCATCAGTGTATAAAGTGAAGAGATGTCATAAAAGTAAATGAAAACCTTTTTTTTTTTGTTAAACCCGTAAATGTTTGCTACTGTGTGCTTGGGTGTGCTACTAAGCGCAATCACAGTTAGCAGTCAGTGGAAAAGGATATAAGAACTAAATATGCAAAGTAAGCCAAGAAATAATAGCTTAGTGGTAGAGTACCGCCCTATGTGTAGGCAAGCAGGGTTCGAGCCCCTACAACAACCTTTTTTTTTTTGTAAATAAGCACTAAAAGCCCCCAGACAGTATTGTACAAATGTAAATGTATTCCCTTTTGTAAAATGGAATGAAACAGAGCATATATTTTGAAGTAACATAAGAATAAAAATAGTCAGAAATGTACTGATAGCTAAGCTGCCGTGAGACAGAGTGCCCGTAGCGAGTAGTGTTTAAAAGCTGCAAACTGCGTGCCCGTTGCCAAGCAGCGGATAAACAGGCTGAAACTGTGTGCAATTAGCTGAACATGTGTGTCACTAGCCAATTAAGATTTATCCCAGCGCACACCGTTTGCGCGCCGCTCCCACAAGCTAACTGCCAGTGCGCATGCGTTACCTCTGCGCAAGCGGCGCAGACCAGGTTTAAAGTGCTTAAAAGTGCTTTTGGCATGTTTGATTGACAGGTCTTCAACTCATTTCTGTCAGGAAAAGCAAAAAGCAGTTGCCAGATTCGAACACAGGATACCATGCACTAGAGTCAAGGAACTAAACCACCAAGCCATGACAGCAATACCTAGAAAAGCAGAAATAGCATATATATGGGATAAAACCCAGAATGGAGCATGAGAAAGCATTTTCAGTGAAGTAGATACAATTCCAAAGCGGCCAATCAGAGAAATGCGGGAAAAGCGGCATATATAAGCCCCATAGGCGGGAATACACAGCATAACTGATTGTAGAACAGACTTGCAGTCAGCATGAGTGGAGTAGGTGAGGGCGTTGCTTTCGAGCACAGCGTTGGGGCGTTGAGGAGTCCAGATACATGGTCTGGCTCCTTGTCCATAATCACGAGGCCCAACTCATGCAGGGCCAGGTCTCATGGGGAGTATATAGGGCTGAGGCGTGGGACCAGTTGGCTCGTGAGCTGACCAGTGCGACTGGCATTCCACGCACTGGTGAGCAGGTCCGTCACCACCATGCGGACCTGAAGAGGCATAAGCAGGACCAATTGACCCGTTGGATCCAGGAGGCCCGGCAACTGGCCAGCGCCCCACTACTGAGTAAGTCACATTTTACACATGTATGTAAGGCTTTCAACCAGCTGATACCATGGAGATGTGTAGTCAATATTATTCCCTTTGTATTACAGCTGCAGGTGTCCGCTCTGCGAATGTCGAGATGCACGCCAGAAGGCTGGTGCGGCTGCGCCACCATGCAGGTTAGTAACCCCACCCAGTACTTGTAAATAAATATTATTATGTACCATGTATCAGAACAGTGCAGTGTATTGATTAAAAGTAATATAATGTGCAATCAGGAATTGAGCGTCTGCAGGTATGGCTGCAACAAGTTCATCAGTATGCAAGTGTAACTGGAAATATAATTGATAGGATTAAACAGTGCTGTAATACAGATGTCCCATCATTAATTAAATATACTGTAACCTGCAGTATAGTCTCAAGAGTACAGCTTCAGAATCTGAGGTAGTCACATGTCAGATATATCCCTGTTGAAATGCTGAATCATGACAGAAGTGAGGCTGTTGGAAAGTGTTTGAATCACCACAGGTCTAATATGTGAACAAAGCCTAGAAGTACCAACCTGAACTGTGAAGTTGCAGAATGTGTGAGAGTGACAGAAAGGCTCATGTATGAATAAAGAAAGTAGTAATAACCCCTGAATATATAAGCCTCAGTGTGTTTTCACAGAACTAAATGCATGTGGGAAGTACAAATTAACATCCCAAACTGATTTCAGTGTGTCTGAATCTGAATGTCTAGCTCAAAATCTGTATATGGTGATAACAGTAAACAATTTGCAGATAGAATGAATGATTATCTGACAGACTAAACAGCCATAGTTGTCCCCTGTCCTGTCATCAAAGTGTAGCAGGATGATGTATCTGATCAAATTCAAAATAAGTAGGATAGTGATGTATGTGTAACAGGTGTAGCATGACAGTCAAATAAAGATTATTTTGAAACATCAGCCTCAACTTAATTGTGTATCTATGATAAATGTGAATTAATGTTTAACATATGAATGTGTCATCACTTTCTATCCCCACCCAACCCTGTAATTCCATATAACAACATCCACTAAATAATGGTATGTGAACATTTCATTAATCATGGACATTTGTCCGTTCCAAACATATATGCATGTCTGTTCGTGCATGTGCCCTGTTTATACCTGCAAATACGATGGCCTGTTGCCATTAATCAACCCTGCATGTCGTTTGACTGTGTTTTGCTGTTCAAATAATGCATGTGATATTGATATGCCCTTGTTCAATGGTGTCCATATCTGGGTGTTTGTTTGATGGGAATACCAATGCATGCTGTTACAACTAATCTGAATGGAATAAAATGCCACTAACCCAAACTAACATAACTACTCACAAACCTAGAGCGCTTGGGAAGGCAGGTCCCAGCGGACCCACCTCTCCCACCTCAGCTGGTGACTGCACCTGGCACTAGTGCCCAGGCGGACCCCCTCCGGTGGCCCTGTGCCACCTTCGGGTGGAAGCGCTGCAGGGGATGGGGCCCGTCCCCTCTGCAAGTGTGGCGGAGGGTTCGTCCACTCACCCTCAGCGGTGTCCGGTCTGTGGTGCGTGGGAGATCCAAGACACTGTTCTTGGACCCCTCGCCAGCTCGAGGCTCGTGTGGCACAGCTAACGGCCCGGCCGTTGCCCGCCTACACAGCCCCAGCACAGCCCGTCCTGGGCTGTGAAGGAACAGTGGCAACTGCCTATGGGTGGGGATATCAGTTCCACTGTTGCCATCTGTGGGCTCGTGCATCTCAGATATCCCAACCTCCGTCCCGTCAATTGTGTAACCCCCGTGTGTCATACACCGTCCCTGTATGCGTCTTGTCTGTCTTGTCTGTTAACCTACCCAACCTACCTCCCCAGCTTTACCGACTTCCTTCACCTGTCATACCACTCTCACCTGTAAAAAAAAAAAAAGGGCACTCTGTCCCACAAAAAAATTACGCCCCATACATAACTGTCCATCGCAGACATGTCCGCTGAACATCTAAACTGTTAATTACAATTGGCTGTACAACAAATATTAATGTTGTCCTGACACCTCTCTCAGAGGTGGAAGGTTTCAAATGTCTCACCAAAATACATAGAAATATACAGCTGTTGCTGCAAAAGACATGGGCATCTATGGGCCTTACCTACACCCTTCCTGCAAATCCCACGCTTCTTTCCCTACTGTCTTACCCTCTTTGTGACCCCTTTTCACCACTTTCCTGTCACCCCTTTTCTTTTCTTTCAAAGAAAATAAGCGGGTGTCGCTTGTGTTAGCGGAGCTCACCGCCAGTCTTGTCGTGAGCTCAGCAAGCAGCGCAGACCTGGTTTAAAGTGCTTAAAAGTGCCTTTATGGCACTTTGATTGACAGGTCCTGTACTCAGTTCCAAAGTTTGCTAAGAAAAATAAATTCCCACTGTCAGTCTCGAACCCAGGACCTTGGTAACATTAGTCCGTATGACCTACCACTAAGCCATGCCTGCTTTACAAGAACACACTGCTAAAATAAATATAACATGTAATAGTAGGAATCAGTATAAAGGTAATATAGGAGATGTACTATCCAAAGCATGTTTGGTAGAGTTTTAATGGCCAAATTACTGGATTCCCATACTAGTTCAGTGTGAGCAGAAACAGCCCTGCTACCTGTTAGCTTGTACATAATAATGTAAGGTAATGTACATATGTGAAGGTATGTATATCAACACATACATATATATAAATATATATTAATACATATGAAATATAATCGTAGGTCTCAGTAGCCATACACACTCACTACAGGAAACAGTGAAGATATATGCAGCAACCAGAATCTGCAACACAGCCTGGCTCCTGTGAGACCTACTAAGCCCTTTAACTGCTTAAAGGTGCCTCTAGCACTGTGATTGATAGGCCCTATACTCAACCCAAAAGCAGAATATGAGCATACTAGTAGGCCCTACCACAAGACCATTGTAACACTAGTCTGTATGACCTACCACTAAGCCATGACTCTCATACAGGAATATAGTGCTAAATAAGTGGAACATGTAATAGTAGGAATGAAGATAAAGGCAATATAGTATGTCTACTACCCAAAGCATGTCAGGCAGACTTTTATAGTCCCAATTACTGGATTCCCATACTAGAGTAGTGTTAATGGAAACAGCCCTGCTAATTGTTAGCTTGTACCCAATAATGTCAGCTAATGTACATATATGAAAGTATGTATATGTACACAGATATATATATATATATATATGCATATAGCAATACATATGACATATAGTTGTAGGTGTCAGTATGCATACACACTCACTACAGGGAACAGGCAAGATAAATGCAGCAACCTGAATCTACAACACAGCATGAAGCATGGGAGATGTACTAACCTTCACACTCACAGAACACTGTCAACAGCATACCAGCATGGTCCACGCCCTACAATCTGAAAGGGCAGCGCCTATCTCACATACCCTTTTATAGCAGTGTCCTAAAATCACAGTGAGACATGCAATTAGTACGCACCCAGCTGCTTGCAATTAGCAAATGCTGCCTTACAATTGGTGCAGAGGCCATCACATGGATCCATGCAGATACCTACAAAAGTATTCAGTACCCACACTCCACTCATGCAATACAGTCATTGCACTAACCGAATGAGAAAGAGAGAGAGACAGACAGAGAGAAAAAAAATATATATACTGACAGCAAGCAGCAAAACAGCAGCAGCAGCAGCAGCAACAGCAGCAAAATACAAGCAGCACGACTGACTCACCAAAGCTGCCACAAACACAGGTAATGCAAAGTAGCAGGTTAATCCTGTGTATACTGTGACACCTCAAATGTATCATAGTTCACTATCAATAGGTATGTCCATGAGATAGGTTGTGTGTAGATAGTCATGAAATATAAACATATGTAAAATTGTTGTACATGTGGGCCATAACTAACACTTCCATAGCTTAGAACACAAGGCCAGTTGTGCATATGATGCAGTAGTTCCCAGGGTCAGTAGAGGTTCCTCCTCATTGGTGTGGGACCACTGTGTATGTATGGCACTGTTCAGGTACATATCCTGTAGTATGGCCATGGATTAATATCAGTCTGTCATGTGGTGCTATGTCCTCCAGGGGTGAATGTAGCACACATCCAGGGATACCATTCCGTAACAGTGATGATATGTGTTCTGCAATGATGAGGGTGGCTCTCACCTGGACATGTGAGAGGATAGGGAGGTTACAGTCATCTGGGATAAGTAATAACACGTGTGTAGGACAATGGGGGTACCTGCACCTAAACTGTCTGCAAAATTGTTGGCAATATCTGTGCATTTGGTGAATGTGAAGCATCTTAACACTGCAGACAACAGATGCCTTCCGTCATGTGAATCTGCCCTGTGCTGCAGTAGCCTCCTACTATTGTTATACAATATGCCTGTATCTGTAGTCCACTGGACAGGATTAATAAGTGGTGTGCAGTTGTTCTGGGTTAGATAACTGTGTGCACAGTACATGCAGTATGTGGGATGTCTGTGGTAAGCATATGCAAATGTGCTGGCGGTGTGTGTTGTGGCTTCCACTGGCCCAGTGGGCTGCATGGATAGCATCACTGTCATAACTACTGAATAACTGTGTAATCACATGCATACATAGCAAGGTAGTGTATTGTGCTTGTGGTGTTGTTCAGATATGTATATCCAGGCTGAGTAATTTGTGTCCACATCACAGGGTTGGATGGCAGCACACATCCAGTATGTATGGATGAACACCCAGAATGTGTCACACGTGTCACCTGTGCAGTCGTATCTGGCCATTACCTGTGCATCCCCACAACACACACACATGCAACATATGGCAGAAGTACTATAGCAGTACACACATGTTCATAGGTTCATACTAGGCTATCTGCCGAGGGCATTTACAAGACTAGCCCATAGTTTTGTGGCTTCGCCACCCCTTTAGTATGGGGAACCATACCCATTATTTTGCTGTGCCTCTGTCGAGCAGTGACACTGAGGTAATCCCTGGGGTATATCTGCGATCTCCCATCCATTGGTCAAGATTTCTCTAGAACAAGGCCATCGAGGTGCTCTGCCTCACATATACCGTGATTTTGTTCCACAGCATAGGGAGTCTTTGGTTGATGAATCTATCCCTCCAGCATGTCCTATTAATAGCCGTGTGGAGGTTTAAGTCTCCTGGCCTTGTGGCTCTGATGGATCTAGATGTTTTTAGGTGAAGCATATTCATCAAATCTGGGTCTGACATGGCCTTGTATGTTGGGCAAAGGTCACCTCTGAGCAAGCGGTGGCGACTGACTACAACATACATGGACATGCTGGAGGGCAAATTCTAACTGAGAGGCTCCCTTTACTCTGTAATGAGCTCGAACAGTTGAGAATGAACAGTTCATAGGTTCATACTAGGCTATTTGCCCTAGGGCATTGGTAAGCCTAGTAGAATGTGTTTGTCTTTTGCCACCCAATCAGAAGTTATGCTGCTATGCCCTTGTCCGACTTTAGTATACTACGCCTCTGTCTAACAGTGACATAGAAGTGATACCTGGGGTACAACTATGATCTCCATCCACTCATCCAGATTCCTATGGAAGAGAGTCAATGAGGGACTCTGCCTAACCAGTAGTGTGAGCTCATTACAGAGTGAAGGGAGCCTCTCGGTTAGGAATATGCCCCTCCAGCATGTCCATGTATGTCAGTGCTGAGGTCCAGCTCTCCTGAGCATGTGGCTGTATGGGACTCTGATTGCCTGAGGTACATCACGTTCATTACTGCTAGGTAGGACATGGCTGTATATGGCATGCACAGATTGCCCCTGAACAGGCAGTATGCCACTGAGTCCAGCTGGATTCACTTTACCTGGGCAGCATATGACATCTGTGTGAGCCATTGCATCCCCTTGATGATGTACTGTTGTCCTGTACCAGTTGCTGTAGGTGTCTGGTTAGGTACATCCCAAAAGGTGCATTGTATGCAATTATAGGCCTGATGATGGATGAGTACAGAGGCACAATGACCTCCCCTGCCATACATGTGAATCAGTCATGATTAGCTGGGCTATATAACATGTCTGTCAATCCACGTTGCCCATGTGGTAGACAAATGACAGACTGCTACCATGTTTCTTCCCCAGGTCCCCAACTCCGTCTACTGTACTCAATGTCTTAACACCTATGTTGTTCTGTGCCACCAATGTGGGCGTGGGAATCTGCATTGAATACTGATACTCCCCTCCCTGTTCAAGTGTTGTGGCCGACAAGAATGGTAACAGCTATACCGTGGTAGTACTGGTGTGCTCCTGTGAAACCTGAAACAGGTTCATGTTACTGCACAGATCTCGATGTCCATAATGCTAGGTAGGGTTTTGGAGTGCGTGCATCCTTGGGTCTAGGCGTCCAGTGTTGAGTAGCATCACTCTTACTTCCTCATCCTTTGTGATACAAATGGATGTGGGTTTGCCTTATGAGCCTTGCCTAATACAGGCACAATGAGTGTTCCAGGAGGCTCCGCCAAATGTCAATAGGACTGTGGTGACAGGTGCAAGCTGTCCCTAGCAAAACATACCACCCCAAGATGGCAGGGATTGGCACACCTGTGAATGACACCAGTATGTCAGTCAATTGTTGGAAGGGATAATTGTGCCTTGATATTGTGGCATTGTTCTAGGTGAGGGTAGGATGCTACTCAAGGTCAGGGTCAAACTGTCCTGGGCTACGTGCTCAGAGAGCTCTGTAATGTCTCATGTCATGTAGCCCAGGGAGGAATGTGTCAGGCCATTCACAGCAGCATGGACATTGACTGAGTCATACCTGTACCTGCCTTGGGGTTACCTGACTGTTTGTGTTATGTGGCAGGTCATACTGCCTGACAGGCTGCACACCGTGACCCTCACCTCGTTAAGCCTGGTGCGCGTGATGTGAGTGTGCCTGATCATAGAGGCACCTAGTACAGGTGTATGAGGTGTGTTGTTAACTGTTAATGGCTGTGAGTGTTCAGCACATTGGCTTTGTGTGATATGTGTTGCACATGTTAGTTCATGTGGTAGTGGTTGCCTGGATGTCTGCATAGGAGGTCTCTGCTGCATAGGCAGAGCTGTGGTCTGAGCCTACAAGTATGATCATGTGTGATCATGTGTTAGGTCCACTGTTGTGTTAGGTCTACGTGAGACTGGAAGTGTAGTGAGTGATCCCCTTTGCCACGTGACTGGTTATGGCGGTATTGAGTAGACAGAGCCTAGCCTCCAGTCTGGTATATGGTTGCATCACTCACATGAGTTTGAATTTGTCGTTAGGAGGAGGGTTGTCTGTGTACATGCATCTGTTCTAACATTGTCTCTGGAGTACCACACTCACCAGCTGGACTGAGGAGGGAACTGACAACTGACCTCTGGACATGCTAGAATACTATTGTGAACTCTGTAATCACTAATGATTGAAAACAAGGTGCAGTGGGGAGTGAGGGTGTACTGACATTACCTACAACTGCTGACTGACATAAAAGCGTCAGTGAGCAAATGCCAGGTAACCTAAGTGCAATGTGTCACAATGAAGTAAATGCAACAATGACAAGCAGTCACTTGCTGTCATGTGTAACATGGAAGAACGTACAGTAAGCAATGCAGATAACAGTAGTGAGTCACAGATGTGTTTTAAAGATGTGTACTATGTGGAAGTAGCATACCAGTGAAATAACAAGCTAACAGATAACAAGCATATAAACAAAGGTAGATGCAGGAGGCCTGGATGTAGTGTTTGCTACAACAAACAAGGTGTAGCAATGTCAGTAAGATACAGCTCAGATATGCATGCACTATAAACCTGATACCAGATGTCCCCAGCTATGAATGGCAGAGTACAGCCTATTGTCACACATGACTGCAGACCACAAACCTCGTTAATGTTAAATAACTGGCCTAAAGGACAACTGCCCATACCAGAAGTAATACACTTGTACACTGGGCCCACAATCAGCAGTTCCCAACTTCAATGGATGAAAGATATGTGTCCTGCCACCACAGTGCTTGCCACCAACCTCCCTAATGTAAAACAACTGGTCTGAAGGCCAAGTACTTAGTACAAATGACATAGAATGATAGCTACACTGTAATCAGGTTTTAACCAATCAGTAATAAGTAGAAGTTAACACTCCCTGTATAGAATGTGTACCATGTATTGTTGAGATACTATGCTGATAACCTGTTTGTGTACCTTTCCAGATAGACATGGCACCTAAGAGAAATCCGCGTACTCTGCTGCAGAGGATGGCGTGATCCACCAGAGCCTGGTGCGTGAGTATGCCATCCTGTTTTCACGCACCACCCAGAACCAGCAGGAGAGGTCTGCACTGTGGCAAAGCCTTGTTAGCAGGATAAATGATGTTGGCATGCATGATAGGACATATGAGCAGGTGAGACATCACTGCAGTGATTTGATTAGAAATGTCCGCCAGCGTGCTGCAGATATCCGCAGGCAACAGGCTGCCACAGGTGGGGGGGTGGCCACATCCCCCTCACCAGACAGGAGGGGCTACTGCTAAGTGTTGTGGATCCAGCCCCAGAACAACATCTGCCATCATGCATCATGATGGAGGTTGGATCCACACATCAGCAAGACAGTGGCGTGCAGGTAAGATGCCATATTCATTTATTGTTATTACTTTTACATTTGTTGACCCATATAGTCTAGCTGGATATGAGTTCATTTTCAGTAGAGGCATGTGGAGAAAAGCTCCACACATAGCGTAATAAAGGCAGACAGACAAGTTGTCAATACAGACAGCCAACATAATAGAATTGTACAGCAGCCTGTTAATTAAATAAACATACATGTAAGGAAGTCAAACAGTTTATAGTCATACACAATGTACCGTTGGTTTCAAAGCAATCCTACCTAAAGCATAATGGTTATGCAATAAGGCAAAAGCCATATACAAAATAGTTAGGGCTCAGAAGGGTAGAGAAGTAGGAGTATGACAGATACAATGATATGGAAGAGGCAGGAGTCAAGAAGGGAAGTGAGGAAAAGAAGGAAGACAGTCAAGAGGAGGTGGGAGGGATGGGAGAAGTAGGTCAGAGCATAGAAGGACATCAAGGTGAAAGAAACAGGGTAGAAGCTAGTTTCTATGCACAATGAGGGGTTAAAGGTGAATAGAGCATAGGGAGAGGGACATTAGCCTGGACTCCAAGAAGAACAAAGCCAGTGGTTTTGGAAGTACAATTTGAGTTGGCGTTTGAAGACAGGTACGGGTGAGATTAGAGTTAACTCCTGGTATGTACATATGACGGTTCTGTGCGCTGTTACTTCATGCACGCATAAGGTGTGCATGTGGTATGTATCTGTCATCATGATATATATACAGACATGATGTGCAGCTGATGTGTATAAGGGAACTAGTGTACTACTGTACTGTATCATGTGCAAAACAAATGGCACACATGTGCCCACTGACATTACTCTCTTCACACTTCCAGGTCCCTCCATGTATCACCGAGGCAGGCCATACATGCTGGTGAGTCTTTTTAACAGTATCTGTAAAACAATTTATAAAACTAGGAAGAGTAGTGTAACTCTGTAGTAGACATGCTGGTGACTGTGTCCACAAAAACTGTAATTGACAGGTAGTAAATTGAGTAGTGTAACACGGTATTGATGTGTGTGTTTACTGTGGGGTGTGCATGTGTGCAAGTGTGCCTGTGCCCAAGTGTGCATGTGTGTTAGTGTCCATGAGTGCATGTGTCCATTTCTGAATGTGTGCATTAGTATTGAAGTTCATCTCTTTCAAATATGTATTGAGACTGTAATCTGTGTTCCATGTTTTCCTCCGTAGGTTCTGGTGCTGCTCTGGTGACCTGCAGCAGGGAACCTGAATCTTGTGCCCCAGGTACTGATGATGATGAAATGTCTGTAATGGTGCAGGAAGGTGTGTCTGGGTCCGCCATTGGTCAGCCAATTGACAGTACACAGCTTTCAACCCCGTCAATGCGCACAGTCATCCTGCCGTTACATCCTTTATCACCATTGTCCCTAGGTGATGGACAGTCAGCAGTGGGCATAGATCAGGGTAATGTGGTACCTGTGGCACATGCATCCTCACACGGCAGCCATGTGCAGAGGCCTCGAATGGTACCACGCAGACAGTCGCCCATGGGTTCTCGGGGGGGCATCCGTGGCCGTACTGCCTCTGGCCGACGTGCCCAGGGAGGTATGTCAACCTCCACTATGTTTAGAACTGTCATGCAGGCACAGGCACGTATTGAAAGGTACACCAGACAGGGTCTGAGGGAGATGAGAGCATGTCGCATAGCCATGACAGACAGCATCCGTGATGTTGCGAATGCTATCCGTAACTTCACAGATGTCGTTGACAGACGTTGTGGGGGCATACAACAGCTGCTCCACAACCAGATGTCCATGGGCCAGGGCGATGGTGTGCGTTTGCGGCGTCGACGTGGCCGTATGCCAGCAAGAGCACCAGCTGGCAGTGGCGCGGGCGACAACGGGCCCACTCGCGCCTCAAGTGCCAGCACCAGCCCCAGCAATGCTGGGTCTGTGCTGTCATCCAACGCCCCAGGAGACCACGTGCCGTGCGTGGCTCTGGACAGTCCCAACAGGGAACTGTGTCCAGTCAACACACCCCTGCTTCCGATGACAGTACCCAGTCTGGGTTAGTACGGATCTGACCCGTAGCACCCTGCCAGGCACAGGTACCGTGTCCGTGCCCACAGACACTGATTTGGATGACCTGACAGGTGCAGTCTGTGGCTGTCCACAAAACCCTGTACATGGCAGCCATTATGTGGGACTGTGTGCGTGCTTACACACATGCAGAAACCTAACACCTAGGGCAAACACATACACACACACACTGCACCAACAACGGTCCACCCTGTACTGCTGCCCCTCACAAACACACATACACACACATGTCAATTGGTGTTACCAGTGGCGGCTTGGGCATATCTAACCCACACCCTGTGCATATGATGACACTGTGCCACCTCCTGCATACTACAACATCGGTGCAGGTAAAGGTAAACACGTTGCTGATGCACAGGGTGACTATAGATGTGTATAAGTAGTAACATGTTGGTAACTGTTGTGTGTTGCAGTATAAATGTGTGTATATCCCATCAGTCCTGCTGCAGTAACTGTATGAATGTCCTCAGTTGTTATCTGCACCCATACTACTTAACAAAGTGTACCTGCTGCACACCATCACATGCTAACATTGACTATGGCAATGTGCATCTTGTGCTGTTATGTAGATTCAGCTACATGTATCTGTTCTGTCACACATGCATTTATACACACCCTGCTACCCACACACATGCACACGCTCACCTGCCATTCCCATTATTTATCACCCTACATGAGTAGCTGTTGATACATGACAGGTACACATTTCAGAAGTGCACTATGTTGTTTACTACTGGCATCCCCTTCTCTACCTGTACTCACAGGGTGCAGGCAACCTCATCAGTTGGAAGATGTAATGTGCATCAGGTACTGTAGTACCCTGATTGCCACAACAAACATGCTTCCCATACGGAAATGCACACACAGACACATCCCACATCCACACACTTGCCACATTCAGGCTTCAGAACACTATCTAGGTATATTCGGGTACATGTGCATGTTCAAGTAGCATGTAACACTATACTGAGTACTGGCACTTAGTTGTCTGTAGTCATGTTGTCTGTATAGAATAAAAGAAATGTTTTATTATCCTACTCCGTTTTGTGGACATTACTTGAACAAGTGTTACCTTACATGTGTTATCAGTACCAACACTTTCTGTTTTGTTTGTATAGGGTGCTATCAACATCACTGCTTGTTAAGGGTAATGACCACCCTGCAGTGCATAGCCCCATGTGGCAAAAGCCACATCCCACCCCATCATTGTGCACACACACTAACCCCACCAACAGTAAAACACATACTTTCCATTTGCAAGGTTCAAACCCACACCTAACTGTGCAATGACAGTAGAAACAGACACATTAGCAGAGTGTGCTATTTGCAGTAGTTGGAGAAACGTTTACTAATGCTGTACTTAGAGGGTGCTGACATCATCTGTGTGTAGGAGGAGGGATGTGCACCCTGTAGTGTGTTCTCCCAGTTGGCAAAGGCAGTTAACCCTCCCAGCATAGTGCACACACATAAACCACACTCATACATTCCCTTTGCAGGATTCAAACCCCCACCTAACTACGTTATGACACTGAAGAAAGACACATTAGCAGGCGCTATGCAAATTACTGGAGGACTTTACTACAGGTGATATAGTTATACAGTCCTGACATCATCACTATTTCAAAGGGGATCTGCATCCTGTACGATACTGTCACGGTTGCTAATAGGGACATTTCCACACACACACATCGATGTGTTGGAGGTTTGCATATGTGGGGATCCAGAACACCAGTGTGATTAGTATATGGTTTGATTGCAACAATGAGGGATATACTCCCAGTGGTGATTAGTTTTTACTCATGTTTGTAAAGATCAGCTCTAGTATATCTGCCCGTCTTGTGGGAAGGTTGGTTACCTGTTCCATAGCCAAAGAATGTCTGATCAATGGGAATCTTAGAGCTTGGGTATTGTGGCCTGTGTAATGTACACAGTCTATGTTTGGGTAGCTGGCATCACCCAGTATGATGGTGTTTGCAGAGTAATCTAAACTCTCCTGTGTCAGCATGAAGGCTGTGTGGGAGACCTGAGTTTGAGAGGGTGCTGCAACAGCTCCTCTGTGTCTCTTTCCATGTGGTCCAGGGAGGTATGTCCCAACAGGTAGCTGACTGTGACCCTTCCCTTGCTCTGTCTGGAGTGCGGCACGTCTGTCAACAGCTCATGTCAAGCAAGTGCACACCCCTCATAAATGATGTGGAAGCCTTCAAAGGCCCAAGGCCTGTTGAAAATATGGACCAGACTGCAGATACCTGTATAGAGGCATTCTGTGGACACATTCAGGAATGCATGGATCATGAAGCCACATATGAAAGCATGACCCAATTCTCCAAAGACAGATGTCCTGGGCACGGACACCAGCCATAAACACACTATACAATAGAAGGATGGCGCCACTACATGATACAACAACCTCCCAAAATGTGAAGGCACCACTGATGAGTATTGGAAGACAACTACAGGCACCCATATGATTGTCTAAGGCCATCTTTGAGAGAGGATTCCACAAGCCACTGAGGATAATCACAAGGCTGCCTGTAGTTATGTTAGTAACCTGGGTGGTACTACCCAGATATGCTCAGAGGTAATACAATATGTCACACAAAATATAAAACACACAGACATTGCCATCATCCTAGTGGACAGGTTCAATGCTGCCTTCTCTCCCCACCACACCAAAGGGAACATATGTCTCGCATCACAGTGCTTCCCCTGACATCACAGATGCTCAGGTAAGAGATGCCCTTCCCAAAGCAGTAAACACTGCATCAATGGGACCAGACAGTGTCCCAGGCTGTGTCCTACATGAACCACAAGAAGAGCTACACCCAGACATAACACCACTGTTCAATCCCAGCCTTAATACATGATATGTGACCAGAGAGTGGCATACAGCAACAGTGGTCCCTCAACATGCAGGTGGTGCCGTCACGGATCCTGGACACTACTGCCCCATATGTCTGACTAGCTTTGTCTGCAAAGCTATGGCAAGAATCATCAAGAACCTCACATATCTAGATATTGTGGACCTACAGACATGTCACCATACACAGTTTGGCTTTGTCAATGGCAAATCCTGCCTATCAAACCTGTTTGCTTTGTTTGAAACAGTCACCAAGGCCACTGTCAAGGGGTAGGAGGTCCACACAGCCTACCTGGACCTTGCATAAGCCTTGGATACAATACCCCACTTGTGCATTCTAGGGAAGCTCACCAGTGTACATATTAACCCCTATGTCACTATGGGTATTGCACAGTGGCTCAAGGGCAGAACACACATGGTAGAATTGCTGGAGCCATGTCAGCCTCCAACCTGGTACAAGTGGTGTCCCACAAGGCAAAGCCCTAGGGGCTGTCATGTTCATTATATATTTGTCATAGGTACAGGCCAACATGGAAGTACTGTGGCTCAGCACGTCACAGGTGACTGCAGACCGAACACCATAATCAACTCAACAGCTAACACACGCATCCTCCAAAGGGAGTCTTGCAAACACACGACTTGTGCCACAGCCATGGCCTCAACATGAATGACAGAAAGAGTATAGTCATCCCCTTTGTCAAACAGTAAATGACCACAATGTACCACATATGTGTTAATCCAGTAAGTGCAGACCTAGGAATTATGGACCTTGGGGTACGCAGGTTGATAGCATCCTACCATTTGACAACAACATGGACAAAGTGGTTAGGTAAGCATGTGATATGGGCCACATCATCATGGGATCCACATGTAGGCCAGGGGAGGACATTGTGCCTCTTTACTCATCCCTCATCATGCCCATAATTGACTATGATGAACCTGTCGGCATGCACCTTACCAGACACCTGCAGCAACTGGGGCTACTACATATGTACCTCGACAAGGTGATCAAAGTGCTCAAACAGATGCCACATACTGACTGGTTAAAGTAGCAGCAGCTCTACTCAGTGACATACTGCCTCTTCATAGGCAATCTGTGCCTTACATAGAAGGCCAGGTCATACCCTCACGTAATGGCCATGCTGCATCTCAGAATATCCAGATCCCACCAGGATACACGCTGGAAATACATGAACTTCAGGAGTGATATACATAGGACATGGTGGAGGGCACATTCACAACTCAGAGGCACCCTTCATTCCTGATTATTATCCCAATAGAGGTTAGGCGGACTGACTCAGTGACTATCCTCAAGAGCGATATTAATGACTGGATGTGACATTGTAGGGTTACCCTGGGTATCACTTATGTGTCACTGTGAGAAAGAGGCACAGTATACTAACCTTGGAAAAGGGCATAGCAAGACAGATTCACAATGCATGTTGAGAGGCACGCACATTCTGGCTAGGTGGATACATGCCCTGGGCAGATATCCCTGTGCGAACCTATGGACCTATGTCTCTTTTCACCATTGGCCCATGTGCTGTCAATCACCAATGTAATCTCAATACTCCGGTAGCATGTGCTAGGTCAGTTGTCAGTCACCTCTATGGTACAGTTGTGGAATATGTGTGTCATGTAGTAATGTCACAGCTGCACATGTACACAGTCAACCCTATCCCTACCCATTGATGTACATCACATGTATGAGATGGAAACACATGGCCAAACTGTAACAACAACATACAAGTCAGTCAGATGCATGGACACATATGACTCAGTCATCGTCCATGCCACCACAGCTGATGTGGGATGTCGCTCACTGGGATACGTGATAGGGAACATGGAAGGGATCACTGAGCAAGTGACACAGGCTGGTAGACCCTGACCTTGGTTAGCATCAGACCCTCACCAGGGATTCCGACAAATTACTGAATGCTAATGAATAAGTGTATCTACAACACCCTAGCTGAATGGTTCTTAGCATGCAGTCACTGCATTGCTATGGAATACTGTCTTACCACTACCACAACAGGTGAAAACATGCAGCTCCTGTACATTAACAACATGTAGACCTTATGCCCCAGACCAGGTGTGCATCCCTCACTACTAGGCTGATAGCATCTACATCTCACACTGTATATACACATCCCACATGCAGCATCTGCACAGAAGACCACGGTCATAATGTTACCCTGTGCAAATACCATGTATTCACATGTGGCAGGCATCACACATGGTAACTATTGAAAGTCACAGGTACATATGTGTATTTGGCACACACATACATCATGTGTTCATTGCCATAACCGGTGTAATCAATGTCATGCATTATTGTGAGGGACAACCCACATACATGGGCATTCTGTGTGTGCACAACACACATGGCATGTCTGTAATCAAAAGCCATACATAATTGTGATATCATTTAGAAATGGGTATGTGCATCCTGTAGTGTGTTTTCCCAGTTGCCAAAGGGATATATCAATCATACACACTTACCCCCTACACACACACTTGTCATGTGCGGTTCAAACCCCTACCTAACTATGTTAAGACACTAGAGGCGGACGCATTAGCACAGCTATTCGCATTACTGGGGAAAGTCCTTTCCCTGATATACTATAGGGTGCTGACATCATCAGAGTTTAGAAAGTGGAATGATCATCCTGTGGTGTGTTTTCCCAGTTGCCAAAGGGATGTTTCTTTCATACCCACACACTTACCCCCTTCACACACACTTGTCATCTGCTGGATTCAAACCCCTACCTAACTATGTTAAGACACTAGAGGCGGACGCATTAGCACAGCGCTATTCGCATTACTGGGGAAAGTCCTTTCCCTGATATACTATAGGGTGCTGACATCATCAGAGTTTAGAAAGTGGAATGATCATCCTGTGGTGTGTTTTCCCAGTTGCCAAAAGGGATGTTTCTTTCATACCCACACACTTACCCCCTTCACACACACTTGTCATCTGCTGGATTCAAACCCCTACCTAACTATGTTAAGACACTAGAGGCGGACGCATTAGCACAGCGCGCTATTCGCATTACTGGGAAAGTCCTTTCCCCTGATATACTTATAGGGTGCTGACATCATCAGAGTTTAGAAAGTGGAATGATCATCCTGTGGTGTGTTTTCCCAGTTGCCAAAAGGGATGTTTCTTTCATACCCACACACTTACCCCTTCACACACACTTGTCATCTGCGGATTCAAACCCCTACCTAACTATGTTAAGACACTAGAGGCGGACGCATTAGCACAGCGCGCTATTCGCATTACTGGGGAAAGTCCTTTCCCCTGATATACTTATAGGGTGCTGACATCATCAGAGTTTAGAAAGTGGAATGATCATCCTGTGGTGTGTTTTCCCAGTTGCCAAAAGGGATGTTTCTTTCATACCCACACACTTACCCCCTTCACACACACTTGTCATCTGCTGGATTCAAACCCCTACCTAACTATGTTATGACACTAGAGATGGACGCGTGCACAGTAGCGCTATTCGGATTACTGGGGAAAGTCCTTTCCCCTGATATACTTATAGGGTGCTGACATCATCAGAGTTTAGAAAGTGGAATGATCATCCTGTGGTGTGTTTTCCCAGTTGGCAAAGGGGATGTTTCTTTCATACACACTTACACGCACACTTACCCCCCTTCACACACACTTGCCACCTGCTGGATTCAAACCCCTACCTAACTATGTTATGACACTAGACACGGACGCATTAGTACGGCGCGCTATTCGGATTACTGAGAGAATCCTTTTCTCCAATATACTTATAGGGTGCTTACATGATCAGTGTCTAGACAGGGGGACGACCATCCTCTGGTGTGTTTTCACATTTGCTAGGGGTAACATTTGGACCAAGTGTGTGAGCATGCCCAGTTCAGCCTTCCTGTGGCATGTTGTGTGAAAGATGTCTCATTTATCTAAGTGTGTGAGCATGCCCAGTGTGGGCTTTACATATGTTGAACTCTGCAGCCCATCACATTTGTGGATGAGTGTGACCTTCAACAAATACCTCCATTTTATGGTTGTGTGTTCTGTGCCATGTTGTGTAGTTACTGTCAGAATGCTTTTTGTGTGAACAAAACTGGGAGTATACTGTGCCTGCAGGTTTTGCATGGGATACTTTGCACACAATTGTCAACATCCGTTCATACTGACCTAACACTGTAGCACTGTCTAGTGTAGTGTTTCAGTACTTTCACTGTGGTGGTCAGTATCCTGGGCTTCAGTCCTATCACTGATTTACATTTCCATAGTGTGCACAACAGGCTGGTTAAGGTCCAGTTGTGCACATCTGCACAAAGGCAGTGCCTCTACAGACCCTGTTAATTGCTGCCCCATAAGCAACAAGTGTAGTCTGCAAATCTATGGAGAGGATCATAATTGAGCTCATAAACAAAGATATAGGGGACATGCAGACATTGTACCCATCCCATTTTGGCTTGGTCAGGGGCAGATCATGCCTTTTGTACTGGGTTGACATCTTCAAATTGGTCACTTAGGCCATTGTTGGGGAAAGGCAGTCCATACAACCTACCTTGGCCTTGCTAACACTTTCAACACAATACCCCACTCAGGTATTGTGGAAAGACCTCACAACTGAAATGTAAACCCATATGTCACAAGATGGGTTGCAAACTGGCTTAGGGACGGGACCCACAGGGTTAGAGTTGCTGGCACTATGTTAGACTCCAGGCTGGTCACAGGTGGTGTCACACAGGGCTCAGTCCTTGGCCACCATTGTTTGTCATGTACTTCCCATGAGAACAGGCCAACATGGGAGGACTTTGGATGACAATGTTAGCAGATGAGTGCACACTGGGCACCATAGTGGACAGTGCATCACACACAGATATCCTTCAGAAGGGACTCACAGTAACTGATAGCTGGTGCCAGGGCCATGGCCTGAAGTCAGAGTGCACAACATGTGTAGACATACCCTTCAGGAAAAGCAAGGTGACCCCAAGCTACCATATTGGTGGCAATCCTCTAAGCACAGAGGAGGTTATCACGGACCTGGGGACCCAGGTTGACAGTCGCCATTCTTCTGAGACTCACATTGCTAAAGTGGCTAGGAAGACCTTCTACATTGCCCACCTGATAAGGATGGGATTCACATCCAGATCTAGTGGGTCATTGTTCCCCTGTACTCTTCAGTTATCAGACCGGTGATCAAGTCAAATGCCCTATTCTGGCTGTATCTCACCCAACATCTGCAGCAATTGGAGACACCCTGACTGTCCCCACCTAAAGGATCAAGGAACCACAACAGCTGTCATATGCTGCCAGATTGAAGACACTCACACTCTATTCACTCACATACCGTCTTCTTAGAGGTGACATGTGCCTGACATGCGAGGCCATGTCCAAACAGAGATTAATGGACATGCTCCACCTCAGACTCAGAAGATCCACCTGAACCACTAGTGCAGGTGACTGACACCTTAGCAGGGATGTATGTTGGACATGTTGTAGGGATGGAGTTATCACTCGGAGACTCCTATGCTGTGGAATACAATCCTGGTCCATTTGAGGCAGAGCACCTTGCTGGCTGTGTTCAAGAGGTATCTTGACCTAATGCTAGTCGGAGAATGTGTTTGTCCATCAACACATTGTAGCGTAGTTTGACATGTCATATGTCTTGTTTAGTATACTGTGCCTCTGTCTACCTGTGACATAACATTGATACCCAGGGTAAACCTCCCATCTCCCATCCACTCATTAGGATTCCTGTTGAGGGACTCAACCAGTGTCTTTATGGACAACCTGTAGTGTTAGTTTACTCATGTGTGGGGGTGGCTTCTGTGTTTTGGATAATGCAGTACAGCCTGTCCTATATATGTCAGTGCTGGGGTTCAGTTCCCTCATGTGCATAGCTACCTGCCATTCAGATTGTACAAGGTGCAGCATGTGCATTGATTCCAGCTTGGACATGGCTTTCTCGTCAGGCACAGCTTGCATCTGGGTGGACATCATGGCAGTGTGTGGAGCTGCACTCTGTTTAATCAGACTACACATTACATGTGTTCCAGCTCTGTCATACTCCTGGTGAGGTACTGTTGTGGACTTTACAGGTGCTGGATGTGTGTGCATGAGGTACACCTCACAGGGGCTGTTGTGGTAATTTCTACTGGTGATGAAAGATAACTGCAAAACCAGAATGACCTCCCCTTAGCTAGATGTCAGACAGCATGGACCATACAATCACAACTGGAAATAGGATTCTACACCTACCACCCTAGAACACAGTAAAGGAAAGACACTACGGCTGATGCTGCTCAATGCCCAAGGTCTCTACCTCAAGCTGCACACACTCTATGCCCTTCTCAGTATGTAGCACATTGATGTCTGTTGTGTGCCTGAAACCTGGTTCACAGTTTCTGACAGCACCCCAGCACTATCGGGTGTTACCTCATCTCATGCATTCCGGCACCAGCATCCCGACAACAACAAGAAGGATGGTGGGTGTCCATATTCATCAAGGACACCCTCACCTCATGGTTGGTGGCAACACACTATGCATCGGAGACCATCCAGGTGCCAGTGACCGTAGGCAAGACTGCTCTGCAGTTTGTAGCATGTTACATGCCACCGCTCAAACTCAGGTACCTCACACAGCTATCCTGCAAACACTGAAGGGGATAAATGTATCTCCAAACACCATCCTACTGGGTGATTCCAACTATCCACATATAGACTGGGATCACTAATCATGCCACAACACTCTAACACAAAGGTTCCAAGAGTTCATACACTGAAATGCCATGGAACAACTGGTCCCAATCCCCTCAAGTGGAGGCAACATACTAGAACACATCATCACAAACATGGGGTCACACTGTTCAACACCAGATGTATACCCATCATTGGTGAGATCAGATCATGGACTACTCTCAGTGGGAGTCCACATCCCACCCACACCCCAGATGGGAAAGGAAGCGGTGAAGACCTTGTCAAATGCCGACTTCACATTTCTGAGCACTGGTGTGGTCTCTTTCAAGGCCCCCAGGCCAGCGGACACCATTACCCAAGCCACTGTATCACTTAGAAATGCCTTCTACCAGCACCTCCAGGACTGCATGGTTCAGGCAATCCAAAATAATGATGACTCTTTGTACCACAGGCAAGCATCCAGTCTGGTGGACCCTAGCCATAAACAAGCTGTACAACACAAGGAAGGAGCTACTACACGATAGAGTGTAATCCGTATGGGGGAAGACACCCCTGCTCATTGTGAGTAAGCGCTGGGTTCCCCATACAATCAAACGAGGCATGTTTAGAGAGTAAACCCACTCAGGACTCCAGGGACAATCATGAGGCCTTTTTTACCTATGTTTGAAACCTGGGAGGAAACTCCCAGATATGCTCAGACTTAGTTCAGAATGATGTTGATATCACTGCACCTACAGACATTGGCAACATACTGGCTGACAGGTTCAGTGCAGATTTCTCCCCCCCCTCCCCCCAACTGGGGGGGTATGCACACCAGAGGATTTTAGCCGCCCAAACATCTCCACTGCTGGGGTGGGAACTGCTCAATCCAAGGCAGAAAACACTTTATCCATGGGACCTGATGGTGTCCCGGTTGTGTGCTCCATGAACTCAATGAGTAATTACACCCGCAGTTAGGGCAGCTGTTTAATGTTAGCCTCACCTCAGGATATGTTCCCAAGGAGTGGCATACATCAATGGTGGACCCACCTCACAAAGGTGGTGCCTCCACCAACCCAGAAACTACCATCCCATCCCCTTGACAAGCCTGTTCTGCTAGGCTATGGAGAGGATCATAATGGGAATTCTAAATGAAGACATAGGGGACTTGCAGACATTGGGTCCAATCCAGTTTGGCTTTGTCAAGGGCAGATCATGCCTTTTAAACTTGGTTGTCTTTCTCAAAACACTCACCCAGGCCATTGGCGTGGGCAAGGCAGTCCACACAGCCTACCTTGACCTGGCAAAGGCTTTCAACCAATACCCCACTCAGGTATCATTGAAAACATCACCCGCTTAATTGTGAACCCATACATCACAGCATGGGTTGCAAACTGGCTAAGTGACGGAACACACAGGGTCAAAGTTGCTGGTGCCAGTTCACACTCCAGAGCTGTGACAAGTGGTGTCCCACAGGGCTCAGTCCTGGGACCACATTTGTTCAGTATCTACTTTTCAGAAGTCCGAGCAAGCACAGGAGGATTATGGCTGACAAAGTTTGAAGATGACTGCAAACTGGGAAGCATAGTTGGAAACCCATCTGACACAGACATCCTTCAGAAGGGTTTCATAGAGTCGGCTAACTGGTGCCACAGCCATGGCCTTGCATTACACACTAAACAATGCATAGCCATACCCTTCAGGAAGAACAAGGTTACCACTACTTCCCATCTAGGTGGCAATCCTGTAAGCACAATGTACATTATCAGGGACCTGGGCACCCAGATTGACAGTGACATTTTGTTTGACACTCACATTGCCAGGGTAGTTTGGAAGGCCTTCTACATTGGCCACCTCATCATGCAGTGATTCACATCTAGATCAAGGGAGGTCACTGTTCCCCTGTACTCATCACTCATCAGACCAATGATTGCATACAATGCCCCATTCAGATTGGATGGGCCCACATATTCCTCGACAGGAGGTGAAAGGGTCTCAAACATATTTCTTATGCTGCCCGACTGAAGGAATTCCAGCTGTATTCAGTAAACACTGTCTGCTCAGAGGTGACCTGTGCCTGACATACAAGACTATGTCCAACCCAGGATTAATGAACATGCTTCACCTCAAGACCTCTACATCCATCAGAACTACAAGGGCAGGAGACCTAAACCTCAACACAGATATTAATAGGATGTGCTGAAGGGACAGATTCCTCACCCAGAGAGTCCATATGCTGTGGAACAACATCCTGGTACATGTGAGGCTGAGCACCTCACTGGCTTTGTTCAAGTGAGATTGTGACCAATGGATGGGAGATTGCAGGTATACCCCAGGGATAACCTCAGTATCACTGCTTGACAGAGGCACAGCAAAATAATGGGCATATTATCCATCAACTTGCACGGGTGGCAGAAGCCACAAAACTCTGGGCTAGGCTTATAAATGCCCTAGGGCAGATAGTCTAGTATGAACCTGTGAACATAGGCCTTGGGCAGTTCCTGCTATTAGGACAGTGGTCTGCAGCAAGCTATATAGTAGTAGTCAGTTTTAGCCATTGGTTTTGACCATGGCTATTCCATGTTGCTTCTTGTTGTGGTACAAACATGGGTGCGTGGTTATCCATGCTATGTATTGCTAGTCACCCTCATTTTGTATCTTGTTCCATGTGTTTGCACATGTACATCACTGTATGATGTGCAGCTGTATCCACAGGGTCATATGAGTGGATATGGATGTTAGTTGGGGTCCTCAGGTGTGCATATTGTACATGATATTACATTACTTAACACATGGCATTCATGCCTCAGGTGGTGCTGCAGGGCCACCTCTGTCGGATACACATACTACACTCCCTGTGCGTTTGGAAGCAGGTTGTGTCATGTTAAGCATCCCTGTTACTGTATGAGTGAGTCAGGCGGGTATCAGTCCCAGTGTTCCTACTGACCAAGCATATGTGCTATCGTTGCCTCTTTGCCAAGGCCAAGCCATACTGGGCACGCATCCTTCTTCATTCATGCTAATGAGTGCAGACCTGGTTTAAAGTGCTTAAAAGTGCCTTTATGGCACTTTGATTGACATGTCTTGTACTCATTTTGAAAGTCTGGAGACAAAAATATATTCCCACTGCCAGTCTCGAACCCAGGACCTTGGTAACATTCGTCTGTATGACCTACCACTAAGCCATGACAGCCATACAAAAGCACTCTGCTAAAATAAATATAACAGTCAATAGTAGGAATTAGTATAAAGGCAATATAGGAGATGTACCATCCAAAGCATGTGAGGCAAAGTTTTAATGGCCAAATCACTGGATTCCCATACTAACCTTCACACTCACAGAACACTGTCAACAGCATACCAGCATCGTCCACGCCTTACAATCTGAAAGGGCTCGCCTATCTCACATACCTTTTTATAGCAGTGTCCTGAAATCACAGTGAGACATGCAATCAACACACACCTGGCTGCATGCAATTAGCAAATGCTGCCTTACAATTGGTGCAAGGGCCATCACATGGACCTATGCAGATACCTACAAAAGCATTCAGTACCCACACTCCACTCATGCAATACAGTCATTGCACAGACCTAATGAGAAAGAGAGAGAGAGAGAGAGAAAGAGAGAGAGAAAATATACAGACAGCCAGCAGCAAAACCATGAGTAGCAAACAGCAAGCAGCAAGCAAGCACCACTGACACAGCAACAGCTGCCACAAACACAGGTAATGCAAAGTAGCAGGTTAATACTGTGTTTACTGTGACACCTCCAAATGTATCATAGTTCACTATCTATAGCTCTGTCCATGAGATAGGTTTTGTGTGCATAGTCCTGAAATATACACATATGTAATATTGCTGTACATGTTGCCCATACGTGACACTTCCGTAGCTTAGAACAGAAGGCCAGTTGTGCATATGATGCAGTACATACCAGGGTCAGTAGAGGTTACTCCTCATTGGTGTGGGACCACTGTGTATGTATGGCACTCTTCAGGTACACATCCTGTAGTATGGCCAGGGAGTAATATCAGTCTGTAATGTGGTGCCATGTCCTCCTGGGGTGAATGTAGCACACATCCAGGGATACCATTCTGTAACAGTGATGCTATGTGTCCTGCAATGTTGAGGTGGCCCTCACCTGGACATGTGAGGAGGATAGGGAGGTTACAGTCATCTGTGATAACTAATTCCACTTGTGTAGGAGAATAGGGGGGGGATATCTGCACCTAAACTGTCTGCAACAATATTGCCAATATCTCAAACATGTTTTCCATACGGAAATGCACACACAGTAACATAACACATCCACACACTTGCCACATTCAGGCTTCAAAACACTATCTAGGTATATTCTGGTACATCTGCATGTTACAGTAGCATGTAGCACTATACTGAGTAGTGTCAGTTGTCTGTTGCCATGTTGTTTGGATAGAGTAAAAGGAGCATTTGTTTATCCTACTTTGTTTTGTGGACATTACTTGAAGTGTAACCTTACATGCATCATTGGTAACAACACCTTCTGTGTTGTTGTTCTGTTGTACAGGGTGCTGTCAACATCACTGTTTGTTAAGGAAATGTGCACCCTGCAGTGCATAGCCCCATTTGGCAAAGAGACATCCCACCCCGCCATTGTGCACACACACCAACCCCACCCACAGTAAAACGCATACATTCCATTTGCAAGGTCCAAACCCCTACCTAGATGTGTTATGACTCTAAAGGCAGACACATTAGCAGAGTGTGCTATTTGCATTAGTAGGAGCAATCTTTTCCAATGCTGTACTTAGAGGGTGCTGACATCATCTGTGTTTACGAAGAGGGATGTGCACCCTGTAGTGTGTTCTCCCAGTTGGCAAAAGGCACCTTCCCTCCACAGCATTATGCACACACACAAACCCCACTCATACTAACACACATACATTCCTATAGCAGGATTCAAACCCCTACCTAATTATGTTATGATACTAGAGGCGGACGCATTAGCGGAGGCGCTATTCACATTTCTAGGAGATTTCATTTCAGTTGATCTACTTATAGGGTGCTGACATCATCAGTGTTTAGAAAGTGGAATGAGCTCCGTGTGGTGTGTTTCCACAGTTGCCAAAAGGGATGTGCTTCTCATACACACTTATACAGACACTTACCCCATTCACACACACACATGCCACTTGCTGGATTCAAACCCCTACCTAACTATGCTATGACACTAGAGACAGGCGCATTAGCAGGCGCTATTCGGATTACTGGGAGGTAGCATTTCTAATGATCTACTTATAGGGTGCTGACATCTTCATTGTTTGGAATGGGGAATGTGCATCCTGTGGTGTGTTTTCACAGTTGTTAAGAGGAACATTTGAACTAAGTGTGTGAGCATGCCCACTTCAGCCTTCCCATGGCATGTTGTGTGAATGATGTCTCATTTATCAAAGTGTGTGAGCATGCCCAGTGTGAGCTTTCCATATGTTGAACTATGCAGCCCATCACAGTTGTGGATGAGTGTGAACTCCAACAAATAACTCCTGTTTAAGGTTGTGTGTTCTGTGACATGTTGTGTAGTTACTGTCCAGATGCTTCCTGTGAACACAACAGGGATTATACTGTGCCTGCAGCTTTTGCATGGGATACTTTGCATACAATTGTTAACATCCATTCATACTGACCTAGCACTGTTGTACTGTATAGTGTAGTGGTTCAGTACTTTCACTGTGGTGGACATTATCCTGGGCTTTAGTCCTATCACTGATTTACATTTCCATACTGTGCACAACAGCCTCTTTAGGGTCCAGTTGTGCATGTCTGCACAAAGGCAGTGCCTCTATGGACTCTGGTAATTACTGCCCCATAAGCAACAAGTGTAGTCTGCAAAGCTATGGAGAGGATCATAATGGAGCTCATGAAGAAAGATATGGAGGACATGCAGACATTGTACCTGTCCCAGTTTGTGTTGATCAAGGGCAAGTCATGCCTTTTGTACTTGGTTGACATTATCAAAACAGTAACTAAGGCCATTGATGAGGGAAAGGCAGTCCATAGAGCCTACCTTGCCCTTGAAAACCCTTTCAACACAATACCCCACTCAGGTATTGTAGGAAACCCTACCAACAGAAATGTACACCCATATGTCACAAGATCAGGTTTCAAACTGTCTTACAGACAGGACCCACAGGGTTAGAGTTGCTGGCACTATGTCAGACACCATGCCAGTCACATGTGGTCTCACACAGGGCTCAGTCCTTGGCCCCTATTGTTTGTTATCTACTTCTCAGAAGTACAGTCCAACATGGGAGGACTTTGGCTGACAAAGTTTGCAGATGACTGCACACTGGGTGCCATAGTGGACAGTGCATCAGACACGGATATCCTTCAGAAGGGGCTCACGGACACTGATAGCTGGTGCCAGAGCCATGGCCTGAAGTCAACTTGCAAAACATGTGTAGTCATACCCTTCAGGAAAGCAAGGTAACCCCAAGCTACCATATAGGTGGCAATCCTCTAAGCACAGGGAAGGTTATCATGGACCTGGGGACCCAGGTTGACAGTCACTGTTCTGATGACACTCACATTGCTAAAGTGGCTAGTAGGACCTTCTACATTGTCCACATGATCAGGAAGGGATCCACATCCAGATCTAGTGGGTCATTGTTCCCCTGTACTCTTCACTTATCGGACCGGTGATCTGGTACACTGCCTTATCTGGATGTATCTCACCTGACATCTGCAGCAAGTGGGGAGACCCTGAATGTCCCCAACAAAAGGATAAAGGGTCTCCAACATCTGTCATATGCTGCCAGATTGGAAACACTACAGCTCTATTCAGTCACATACTGTCTGCTTAGAGGTGACATGTGCATGACATGCAAGCATGTCCAACCAGGGATTAATGGACATGCTCCACCTCAAAATCTTCAGATCCACCTGAACCAATAGTGCAAGTGACTTACACCGTAGCAGGGATGTACATTGGACATGTTGGAGGGTGGATTTATCACTTTCGGAGACTCCTATGCTGTGGAATACAATCACGGTCCATGTGAGTCACAGCACCTTGCTGGCTCTGTTCAAGAGGTATCCTGACCTGTGGATGGGAAATCATAGGTTTACCCGGGGATCGTCACTGTGTCACTGCTGGAGACAGGCACGTCAAACTAATGGGCACAGTACTGTTTCCATATAAGGGGTGGCGTCGCAACCAGACTCTGGACTAGGCTTAGAACTGCCTTGGGGCAGATAGCCTAGTATGAACCTATGAACCTATCTGACCATGTTGCATTATGTTCAGATGTGAACTACTTACAACGGCCTCAACCAACTGCAGTAGTGTATTCCACAACATGGGTGTACATTGGCAAACACTACCGATGTGCCCAAGGCCATTTCTAATGGTTATTGGATAGTGTGTTTGTCCATCAACACATCATAAGTGCAGTTTGGCATGACATATGTCTTGTTTTGTATACTGTGCCTCTGTCTACCTGTGACACAACATTGATACCCAGGGTATACCTACCATCTCCCATCCACTCGTTAGGATCCCTGTTGAGTAGAATAAATGAGTGACTCTATGGATAACCTGTACTGGTAGTTTACTCATGCGTGGTGGTGGCTTCTGTGTTATGGATAATGCAGTACAGCTTGTCCTATGTATGTCAGTGCTGGGGTTCAGGTCCCTCATGTGCATATCTCCCTGCCATTCACATTGTACAAGGTGCGGCATGTGCATTGCTGACAGCTTGGACATGGCTTTCTACATCAGGCACAGCTTGTGTCTGGGTGGCCAACATGGCAGTGTGTGTAACTGCATTCTGTTTAATCAGGCGACACATTACATGTGTTCCAGCTCTTTGATACTCCTGGTGAGGTACTGTTGTGGACTTTACAGTTGCTGAATCTATCTGCTGAGGTACACCACACAGGCGCTGTTGTGGTCATTTGTAATGCTGCTGAAAGATAACTGCAAAACCACAATGACCTCCCCTTAGCTAGATGTCATAACCCTCATGATTAGGTTGGTATATGGATTGTTGCTGTTAACCCTACAGCCACATTTTTGTCCAATGCAGGATATCTATCACCTTGTGTCCCCATTCTGGCATTACATGTTAGGAATGTCATGGGTGCGACACCTATGTGGGAATTGGTGGTCACTTACTGGATTATCCACAGAGGCTGACTATACTGTTTTCACCATTTAACATGCTGACATGGCTATGGCACCAGCTGTCTGTTTCTATGTGGCCCTTTTATGGGATGCTTGTGTCAGCTGGTGTATCAGATATGTCAGGCGGCTTGTTGTCCTCTACAAACATGTTCCAGCACAGTCCTTACTTGTTGGCCTGTACCTATGGGGCATATATACCAGATGGTGAAGGTCCCAGGACCAAGCTTTGTGGGATGCCTGTTATATGTGGTTTGTAGTCTGACATGGCTGCTGCATGTCTGACCATGTCAGTTCTGTCGTTGGTCTGGTTTGCAACCCCTCCCATGACATTGGGGTGTATATATCAGCTGGTGAGCAAATCTATCACGGAACACATAGGGTATTGTACAGAAGGCTTTGCAAGGTCCGGCAACACTGTGTGGACCACATTGCCCTCATCACTGACTTCAAGTACTGTTTCAACTGAGTCACACATGTTTAGGGGTGGGGTCTGCACTTTGTAAACCCACACTGGGTAGGGTCGGGTGTCAATAGATCCACAATATCATTATGTCTGTGGTACATGCTGGTCCTTTCCATAGCTGTGCAGACCAAACCTCTCATGATTCTGTGGTGGTTGTTTTCCTATCCATTCAGGAGACACCTTTGTTGAGAACACCCACTGTTGTTGTACACTGCTCTTTGATTACGTACCCTGTGGTAAGGGTGACATAATGTCAGGGAGGCGGCAGTCTGCTGGGGAAGGTATTTGGCATTATGGGGGGGGGTTTGCACTGCACATGTCAGGATGTCTGTTGGCCATACCTGTGTGTGTCTGGTATGTTGTTTGTAATATCGGTGTGATCCGGAGCATATCCAGGAATCAACAACATGCTTACTACCATCATTTGCAACAGCCTTGGGGTTATCTGTAGTGTCCTGTACAATCTGTATCATAATGGGTTCATACTAGGCTACCCCCCTAGGGCATCTGTAAGCCTGCATGTCCATTTTGTTTGATGGATTCTGGGGAATTGTTTACACCTGTGTCAGTGCTAGTATGATACCAGGGGTATAGTGACAAACAGCTCAGAAGCTGACTTCACACTTCTTCGGACTGAGATGGTATCCATTAAGCCCACTGGGCCAGTGGAAACCACAACACACAATGGTGACTCCTGCACAGACACTTTATGCGGACATCTCCGAGTAAGCATGGACCATGCAATCACAAATGAGAATGACACCTTCACCACCAAGGGAAAGTGGCCTGTCTGGTGGACCCCAGCCATAAACAAACTGTATAACAGATGAAGGATACTAATGCAAGACAGAGCTACATCTCCAGAATGTAAGGCAGCTGTGATCAGCAGTAGTAGAAAGCTACATTCTCACATAAAGACACCCAAGTTCAACTTGGGGACATAAATCACCACAGGCGATGAAGGTAACCACACTGCTTTCTTCAGTTATGTCTGGCGCCTGGGTGGGAACCCTCATATATGCTCAGATTTGGTACACAACAACTTATATCCCAGGGACCTGACAGATATTACTGACACCCTGGCAGACCAGTTCAGTGCAATGTACCCCTCCCTCACCCCCAAGACATGATAGTTATCACAGCTGTATGTAACCTCACTGTCATCCTGGATGTCCATGTGAGAGCCGCAGTCAGCAGAGGCAGTACACAGCATCAATGGGACCTGATGGTATCCCCAGTTGCATGCTATGTGAACTACAGATGGAGATAAACCTGTATATGCAGATCCTATTTAACCTTAGCCTTGCTACAGGATCTGTACCTGAACACTGGCGTGCGGCAACAGTGGTCCCACTCCACAAAGGAGATGCCTCCACAGACCCTGGCAGCTACCACCACACAAGCTTAAACAGCCTTGTCTGCAAAGCTTTGTGAAGGGTCATTATGGAGCTTCCACACAGAGACATTGGTGTCCTACAGACCCTTGATCACACCCAATTCAGCTTTGTACAGTGCAGATCCTGCGTTTTGCACCAAGTTGACTACTTTGAAACTGTCAGTAGAGCCGTTGATGAGGGCTACACAGTCCACACAACCTACCTGCGCTTGGCTAAGGCCTTTGACACAATACCCCACTCAGGCATCATAGACAAGCTCAACAGCTGAAATATAACACCATATGTCACAGCATAGGTTGCAAAATGGCTCAGAAACAGAACCCATAATGTCAACATTGCAGGTGCCTTGTCAGGTTCAAAGCCAGTCACAAGTGGTGTCCCACAAGGTTGTGTCCTGGGACCTCTCTTATTTGGTATTTACTTTTCAGATGTGAAAGCAAACATAGGAGGGTTGTGGCCGACAAAGTTTACAGATGACTGCAACCTGGGCACCATAGTGAATACATCAGCCAGCACACACATCCTACAGACTGCCGTCACACTGACAGATAGCTGGTGCTGGACTCATGGCCTAAAACTGACTGCGACTGATGTGTAGCCATCCCTTTGGGAGGAACACAGTACCCACAGATCTGTACATAGACAGCAACCCAATGAGTACAGGAAACAAATCAGACAGCTGGGGACACATGTAGATAGTGACATCTCATTTGACACCCATGTTGCCAAAGTTGTTTGACATACTTTCTATCTTGGCCACCTTATCATGGAGGGTATTCCATCCAGACCATAGGAGGTCATTGTACCACTATACTTCTCCCTTATCAGGCCAATGCTTGAATACAACGCCCCATTTGGTATGTACCTCAACCAGCACTTGCAGCAGCTGGAGAGACCCCACAAGTACCTTACCATGACGATCAGGGATCTACAACACATGTCATATACTTCCAGAATAACTAAAAACAAGCTTTTTCAGTGTCATACCACATACGTACAGGTGACCTATGCCTGACATACAAGACCATGTCCGATCAGGATTTGGTAGACATGCTCCACTGCAAGCAATCCACATCCACCAGAAACATGGGAGCTAAAGATTTGAACCTCAGCACATACATGTATAGGACATGCTGAAGGGACAGAGTCATAACTCAGAGGCATCTCAAACTCTAGCAGAGTATCCCAGTTCATGTTAGACAGAGTACCTCACTGACTCTCTTCAAGAGACATCTGGACAGCTGCATGTGGACAGGGGCACAGACTGGACAGAGGCATAGTCACATTATTCAATTATGTAAGGTGGTCATAATGTGTCACTACTAAGTCAGAGGCACAATATTTCGTATCTATGCAGTACACATATTACCACTATGAGGGGTGGCAATAGCAATATTCATCAAGGACACCCTCACCTCATGGTTGGTGGCAACACACGATGCATTGTACACCATCCGGGTGCAATTAACCATAGGCAAGACTGCTCTGAAGTTTGTAGCATGTTACAGGCCATCCTCTGAAACTCAGGTACCTCACAGAGCTTTCATGAAAACAGTGGCGGGGATACATGTACCTGCAAACACCATCACACTGGGTGATCCCAACTATCCAAATATAGACTGGGATCAGTACTACAGCCACAACACTCTAGCCACAGGTTCCTACAGTTCATACACTCACATGCCATGGAAGAACTAGTCACCATCCCCACAAGAGGAGACAACATAGTAGATCTCATCATCACAAACATGGGCTCACAATGTTCAACACCAGAGGTATACCCATCATTGGTGAGATCAGATCATGACCTACTCTCAGTGGAAGTCCACATCCCACCTCCACCCCAGATAGAAAAGACCACAGTGCAGAACCTCTCAGAAGCCGACTACACACTTCTAATGACTGTTGTGGTCTCTTTCAAAGCCCCAAGCCAGCAGACACCATTACCCAAGCCACTGTATCACTTACAACTGCCTTCTACCAGCACCTTCAAGACTGCATGGATGAGGCAATCCCAAACAAAACACAGACTCGTTGTACCAGAGGCAAGCGTCCAGTGTGGTGGACCTCAGCCATAAACAAGCACTACAACACAAGGAAGGAGGTACTACAAGATAGGCGATATCCGTGGAAGGGTAGACACCCCTGCTCAATATAGGTGAAACACTGAGTTCCCCATGAAATCATCCAAGGCGAATATTGGGAGTAAACCCACTAAGGGCTCACGGGACAACAATGAGGCCTTTTATAGATCGTTACACACCTGGGAGGAAACTCCCAGATATGCTCAGAATAGGCTCAGAATGCTGTAAATATCACTGAACCTATAGACATTGCCAACATACTGGCTGACAGGTTCAGTGCAGATTGCTCCACCCACCCCTCCACCACAACTGGAGAGATATGTATGAAAGAGGATTGTAGCCCCCCAAACATCTCAAATGCTCAGGTGGGAACTGCTCTATCCAAGGGAAAGGACGCAGCATCCATGGGACCAGATGGTGTCCCTGGTTTTGTGCTCCATGAACTCACTCAAGAATTCAACCCGCAGTCAGGGCAGCTGTATGATCTTAGCCTCAAGTCAGGATATGTTCCCAAGGAGTGGCATATGTCAATGGTGGACCCACTTCACATGGGGTGCCTCCACCGACCACGGAAACTACCATCCCATCAGCTTGACAAGCAGGGTCTGCTAAGCTATGGAGAAGATCATAATGGAAGTCATAGATGAGGACATAGGGGACTTGCAGACATTAGATCCAACCCAGTTAGGCTTTGTTGAGGGCAGATCATGCCTTTTAAACTTGGTTGACTGTTTCATAACAGACACCAAGGCCATTGACAAGGGCAAGGCACTCCACACAGCCTACCTTGACCTGGCAAAGGCTTTCAACACAATACCCCACTTGGGTATCATTGAAAACATCACCAGCTAAAATGTGAACCCATACATCACAGGATGGGTTGCAAACCGACTACGTGACAGAACAGACAGGTTCAGACTTGCTGGTGCCATGTCACACTCCACAACTGTCACAAGTGGTGTCCCACAGGGCTCAGTCCTGGGCCCACTATTGCTCAGCATCTACTTTTCAGAAGTACAAGCAAACACAGCAGGATTATGGCTGACAAAGTTTGAAGATGACTGCAGACTGGGAACCATAGTTGGACACCCATCTGACACAGACATCCTTCAGAAGGGTGTCATAGTCACGGATAACTGGTGCCAGAGCCATGGCCTTACATTACACACTAAACAATGCATAGCCGTACCCTTTGGGAAGAACAAGGTTACCACTAGTTCCCATGTAGGTGGCAATCCTCTAAGCACACAGGAGGTTATCAGGGACCTGGGCACCCAGGTTGAGAGTAACCTTTGTTTGACACTCACGTTGCCAGGGTAGTTAGGTAGAACTTCTACATTGCCCACCTCATCATGCAGGGATTCACATCTAGATCCAGGGAGGTCATTGTTCCCCTGTACTCTTCACTCATTGGACCATTGATTGAGTGCAATGCCCCATTCAGCATGTATATGACCCGACACCTATGGCAATTGGATGGGCCCACAGATTCCTCGACAGGAGGAGAAAGGGTCTCAAACATATTTCTTATGCTGCCCGACTGGAGGAATTCCAGCTTGATTCCGTGACTTACCGTCTGCTCAGAGGTGACCTGTGCCTGACATCCAAGGCCATGTCCAAACCTGAGTTAATGTACACGCTTCACCTCAAGACCTCTACATCCATCAGAACTACAGTGGCAGGAGATTTAAACCTCAACACAGATATTAATAGGATGTGCTGGAGGGACAGATTCTTCAACCAGAGAGTCCCTATGCTGTGGAACAACATCCTGGTACATGTGAGGCTGAGTACCTCACTGGCTTTGTTCAAGTGAGATCTTAATCAATGGATGGGAGATTGCAGGTATGCCCCAGGGATAACCTCAGTATCACTGCTTGTCAGAGGCACAGCAATATAATGGGCAAATTATCCGTCAGAGTGAAGGTGCGGCAGACTCCACGGAACTCTGGTCTAGGCTTATAAATGCCCTAGGGCAGATAGCCTAGTATGAACCTGTGAACCTGTGAACATAGGCCTGGGGCAGTTGCTGCTATTAGGACAGTGGTCTGCAGCAAGCTATATAGTAGTAGTCAGTTTTAGCCATTGGTGTTTGACCATGGCTAATGCATGTTGCTTCTTGTTGTGGTAACAACAGGGGTGTGTGGTTATCCATGCCATTTATTGGTAGTCACCCTCATTTTGTATCTTGTTCCATGTTTTTGCACATGTACATCACTGTATGAGGTGTGACCCTGGTAGTGTCAGGGTGCTGATGTGCGCTTTGACCCTGTTTTCTATTACAGCACTGATATGTGCATTCCCTATACTGTGTGCATTTACACTGCACACATCTTGCTGTTTATACCTTTGGCATTGGGTAGCATTACATCTAGGTTCCTATCCCTTGTGATAGCTATGAGGTGGGTTTGTGTTTTTGTGGTTTATGATTGGTGAGGGTGGATGTTAGTCATGGTCCTCAGGTGTGCATATGATACATGGTATTACATTACTTAACACATGGCATTCATACCTCGGATGGTGCTGCAGGGCTGCCTCTGTCGGATGCACATACTACACTCCCTGTACATTTGGAAGCAGGTTGTGTCATGTTAGGCATCCCTGTTACTGTATGAGTGAGTCAGAGTGGGTATCAGTCCCAGTGTTCCTACTGACCAAGCATATGTGCTATCGTTGCCTCTTTGCCAAGGCCAGGGCATACTGGGCACGCCTCCTTCTGCCTACTGGGACAAGGTCAGGTTGTTCCTCCTCCAAGTCACCCCCTGCCTGTGGTGGCCTTGGCAATGGTGGGGGGATGTTTGGCCCAGCCCTGTGCTGGTCCTGCTGCAGCTGTTTCCGCAGGATCATATTATGTAGCATAGCACATATCATGATCATTTGGGTACATGTAGTTGGTGTGTACTGCAAAGCTCCACCAGCCGTGTCCAGACAGCGGAACCGTGACTTGAGCAGCCCAAACACACGCTCTATGATATTGCGTGTTTGTGCGTGTGCCTCATTATGGCGTTCCTGTTCGGGTGTGTGTGCATTTCTGATGGGTGTCATCAGCCACGGCTCAAGTGCATAACCAGCATCCCCCACTAGGTGTCCGTGTGGGAAGTCCCCATTGGCAAATGATTGGTACAGCTGCGTCAGATGCCAGATGTGGGAATCGTGGTAGCTACCAGGGCAGCCAGCACACACATTCATTATTATGCCCTGGGCATCACACACGACCTGGCAGTTGATGGAGGGTATCCCTTGCGGTTAATGTAGACTCTACCCGCTCACCAGCTGGTGCCTTGATGCGTATGTGCGTGCAGTCTATTGCACCCAGCACCTCAGGGTATCCGCTATTTGCTGGAAGAGGCGCATATTGCTGGCCACAACCTCACGGTCACTAGGGACATATATATGATCACTGACATGTGGTGACATGGCATCCAGGAACTGGTGCAGTACCCTGGAGGCTGATGCCTGTGATATCCCCATCATATCGCCAGTTGGTCTCTGAAAGGTACCTGTTGCTAGTATTCTTAGGCCAGCACATACCTTGGTTTCCACTGGGATGGGTTCCCCTCTGTTGGTTCTGTGTGTGAGGCGTGGCCTGCACAGCTCAACAATCTGCTGCAGGAGCTCTCTGTCCACTCTATAGCTCTACTATCTCCAGCTCATGTAACCCATGGTAGGTGACCCTAGGCCTGTATACTCTTCTCCTTCTCCTCACTCTGGGTTGTCTGTCAGCATCTGCATTATCACCAACCTCGGCAATTCGCCTATGTCTGATTATAACAGCTATGGCAGCCCCTAGCATTTCTGCTCTGAGTTCAGCTTTTTTCAGGTTTCAACTCTGATAGCTTAGTTTCTGGCAGTATCTCTTGTGAGAAACAGCCTGCACTGCTCTTTGTTGTGTTTTAAGTGCTGGGTTGGGCTTCTAGTCTGCCTGTGTAATTGCCTGCTTCTAATTGTTTCCACCAATTAACTTTAGTAGTATCTTCTGGCAGTTTCCCTGTATTTTGGTTGTTTCCTATTTCCTCTCTGTTTCCTGAGGGGGAGCAATGTGCACACCGGCTTACACACGCTCACAGTAACTTAAGCGCGTGTACACATCCCTACGGTGTTACAGCGCGCACACATCCTTACACGGTGTTAGCTAGGCTGATTCATGCTAAAGCAGCGCACACTGCCTCACACACGAGCTCGCCCGCGCAAACCGTTGTAAACAGTTTGCAACACGCTCCCACAAGTAGAACCTGCCTTACACGCGCGCATGCACGTATTTCAAGAAACTTAGAGTGTAGGGATAGCGTATGCCCTCAATTTCTTGACATTCCCAGTGTTCTGTTGGGACACACCTCCCTCCCTGATGTCTGTCTGTCATCTCTTACCTTACATTGCCCTCCAATCTGGTACATTTCTTTCTATCCTTCCCCCATGATGTCACCTACCTCTTACTCTGTTCCTCCCCTTCTCTAACTCTTACACGACTCAGAAAGTGCTCATTACTTATGTGGCAGTGTGATTCAGTATTGTAAGCCTCATTTACATAGGATTGCCTAGTAATGCTTAGTTACATATCTTACGGAGCTTCCCTCCTTGACAACCACTAAGCGGAGGCCATATTGTTTTTGCTCTGCAAGTCCCTCCATTGACATTTCATGTAATACATAAATCCCACAATTGTGGGCTTATAAGCTCGGTTTTCAGTTTTAGGTAGCGCACCCGTTTGCGGTGTGCGCTTCTGATTAAACACATAAATCCGTGAAAAAAAAAGTTATATAACTTTTTTTTCAACACTTTCATGCCAATGGCCACATATTTGGCCATTGGCATGTAATGTAACAAATGCACCCTTTATTTGGAGCTGACATAGCTCCGTTTTAATTTTGCAGAAATGTACTCAGTTGTCAGCTGAGTACATTTCTGCAGCTAACACGTCCGTTACACGGACTGGTTTGGGCTTCGTGGATCGCTCACATACCTCATTTGCATATCTTGGAGCTGCAAATGAGGTATTGAGCATTTCCACGCCCACTCCGTGTAAGAGACGTGTTAGCTGTCTCTTACACGGAGATTTGGGCTGTTGCTGAATCAGGAGGCTTACACGGAGGCTTACACTACTCTTGAACTCCGTGTAAGCCTTCCTGAATCTGGCCCATAGTGAACAAATTTTGGTATTTGTTATATTCTGATTCCAATGTTAAAGAAATTGTGGGTAGTAGACCAGGAATAGTGTATAAGATGGGGGATAATATTAAGAAAATCTTACAAAAAAATCCCAGAGAAGATATGAAAAATAAGCAGAATATGAATAGTATTAGCAACAAGGTTCCCTTGGAAGGCACAAGAAAATGTGGAGCATGTAACCAATGCAAACACATTCTAGAAGTGAATAAAATGTGTATTCACAATGATTACAAACAAGTGGTTAGACCAAAAAAGGGGAACTGTAACACAAATATGGTAATATACATTGCAACGTGTGGGGCATGTACAAGCTTTTATGTTGGTAAGATGGAGAGAAATTTTAGAAAGCGTATATATGACCATACTTATAGCATAACAAAAAAAGATGCTACCAATGCACTTTCCAGACACGTAGAAAAAATGGGTAATGACCATGTATTTAAATTTGCTATATTAGATATCATATGCATTAACCCGAAAGGAGGGGACACCAAGAAACTGCAGAATTTCAAAGAAATATGGTGGCAACTGTATTTGGATGCAACTAATCCACCTGGTTTAAATGATTTTATTTCTTGTAAACCAATTTTGGAAATGGAAAACAGATAGGTAATAGGCACATATTCATTTAGACATGTGCTTTAATCATGTATATATTTAGTGAAATATATTTTTACATTTCATTGATTTATTATGGATAGGGCAATTACAGTTGAATGTGTTGAATATCATAGGTTATTCTAGGTTGAATGTAATATATTCAAAGTTGAACATCAAATTTTTATTAAAAAAATTTTTATTAGACTCCCAGCAGCATTTGAGATCGTTTATTTAGTTTTAAAATTATGAGCGATAATCTGCAGACCAGTGTCATTGTATCGTAGATTAAATATTATGTTTTAACATATAAAATATTTTTATATATATATATAATTCAATAGTGATTCTCGTATATATTTCACATTTTTGTAAATGTCATTTTATAAGGTATTATATACTATGTTTTTTATTTGATATGCTTTTTAAACATACAATATAGATTTTATATAAATATATACACATTCCCTATGGAGTGTTATAATACTGTTTTTTTTTAAAAATGAACAACATGAATATTATGTGACATTTTGTACCTTTAAGTACACGTCATAGAGGAGGTCTGTTTGGCGCCAAACTTGTATATTTAAATGAATTTATAGTGAACAACGGTGTTCTGATGAAGCTCACATAGTGAGTGAAAGCGCTTAACTTTTCTTTATGCGCATTTTGGATTTTGTGTTTTTGTGTGTCCGCAATAAATCTTTTTACACGGAGGAAACAGTGCACTTATTGGGATCATCTTTTACATCTTTTCGTTGGTGTTTGGTTAATTGATTCTGTAGCTTCTAGATTTAATTATGTAAAATCATTTGACTTAATGCATGTGATTTTGAAGTTCCCACAATAAAGATTTCAGTATAAAACTATAATTTAATCCAGGAGGTATATGGGCATAAAATCTCAGCATCCATTTAATTTCCTCCAATTCAATTATACGTATAAGATCTCCACCTTGTAGGGGTTTTTTTAACTTTATGCAGGATTTAAAATTTAAAAAATGTGTGACATCTGTGTTTGAAATATGTCTATATAGGGCATTAGTATATACATGTCTATTAATATCTGACAGATGATTGCTGGGTCTTTCCTTTAATTTTCTGTTGGTCATGCCAATATAAAATGCCAGACATTGGGTACATCTTGCCGTATAGACTAAATATCTCATGTCATAGTTGCCATATGCTTTTATTTGAAAATCAGTGACAAGAACTGGATGTCTAATTGTTTTACTCATATCAATATTTTGACAAAATGCACACTTGGAACATTTAAAAGTTCTGTGTTTAGTACTCTGCATCTGAATATGTTACTGTAGATGTTCTTTATAACATAACTTATGTTTAAGATTAGTTGATCTGTTATATGCAAATTCAGGCACTTCTGCAATAGCATTCTTTAATTCTGAAATTTGACCTAGCATTGGCCAGTATTTCTTCAAGGTCCATTTAACTAATTCAGCATTATGATTGTAGGTTAGCATGCATCTTAGCTTATTTATTTTTCATCAATGCTGAGAGTATTATTTTTGGTTGGAAAGCAACGGTTTAGCAACAACATTCCTAGTTGTTAAAATATCTTGTTTAATAGCATTAACCTGCTTTCCATCACATCTTCTGAAATCATTTGCTGTTAAATCTAGTTGTTGTTGCCTAGATGATCATTGGTGTTTAAGTTTGCCATTCTCAATAATTGATTTTTCACTTTGTTTTTAAACATAAGTGATGAATGTATGCTGGTGCAATGTAGGTAAGTGTTTCTTTAACTGGCTTTTTATATAAGTATCAATTTGTCCTTCATTGTTTTTCATTAGTTTTATATCTAAAAAGTGGATCTCTGTTACTGAGCATTGTTCTTTAAAATGCAGAAACTGAGTAGTCTCTGATATGTATTCAAAAAAGTTACTGAACGATGACCTATTACCTTGCCACATGATAAATAGATCATCCGCAAATCACTTAAAAATTGCTAGGTGTTGCAGAAATGAGTTGCTATTTATAACATATTCAGACTCCCACATAAACATCACAATGCTTGCATGAGTATTGGCCATGGGTGTACCCACGGTTACTCCTTTTTGTTGCTGATATAGTTGTGTTTGAAAAAGAAATACATTATTCCACAGTACAATATCCAGTAACTCACAAAGAAGATGTATGCAAGTTTGTGTATAATCAGTAAATTCTTGTAGATCTTTCTCTACTGACTGTCCTCCAGTATCATATGGTATTTTAGTAGGTAAGAAGTTCATGTTGACTACTATAAATAAATGTTCATTAAGTGTTTTGTCATGTGACCATTTATACAATTGGCTTACAAAACTATTTGTGTCCTTTATTATGTTTTCCATTTTGTACAGATTAGTTTTTAGTTGGTCGTCCAAATATTTAGATATCACTTCAGCTTGCCCAGACCCGGGCTGAAATGATAGGATGAAGAGGAGCATTTGTGAGTGATTTATGAATTTAGGAATACCATAAATTATTAGTATTCATGGTGTAGTTACTAATAGATACTTCATCAGGATTTTTTATTAATACACACATGACTATACATAGTTCCTATGCTATCATTATTTTTTTTTTTTTGATAATGATTAAATATTTGTTCCTAGTAATTTTTATATATTTATCTGTATTTAGTTGTTCAAGCATTGTGTTCATATACTATGTAGCATTTAGAACAACAGCTCCTCCTTCTTTGTCTGCTCCTTTTATAATGATAGAGTCATTTTGTTGCAGAGATTTAATTGCATTAAGTTGTACAGTGGTCAGATTATAAAAATAATTGCCAAACATATTATACTTACATAAGTCATAGATAGCCTTTTTAATAAGTTTCTTGAAGGTTTGAATAATAATTTTATTTTGTGGATTGAAAGTGCTACTTCTTTTATATTCACACACAGTATTTTCCATTTGAGTGCCTAGTATCAGTTTTATATTCAAATATCTTATGAAGTATCTAATTTCCAATAAACAAAACTCGACGCACCTCCAAATCAATCAACCAATTAGTTGAATAATGAATAACCAATAGTAACCAATAAAGCCCAAGTAATGCAGTCCTCAAATGTACAACAGGATACAATTACCATTAGAAATCAAGAACAGCCAATTGGCTAACTCTATGCATGCACTTGATCAGTGGGTTTTATTACACTAAGCGAGCAACCTTTAATGGTAACACTCGCTCAAAGGAAAGAAGTTTTCGAAACAGCACGAAAGGGAAAAAGCAAAACTATCAATTGACTACATGCAGTCAGACATGTATATAAACAATTTGAAGTCAGTCTTTAACCTTTCCGATTATATTCTTAATAAACATAAATTATTTGTACTTAGCCATGGTCTGAATTTCATTCCACAAAGCAATATAGATATTGCTCAAACTTTATTGGAAATTAAATACTTCACAAGAAAACTGAATTTATTATTTTATTTTGTATGTTTTGCTTTCACGTTTATTGTAGATTATTGCATTGTAGGTATGTAGGAAGGCCTGATGTTTTTATCTGTGTTAGCAGGAATAGAAAAAAGTGTTTTGTTTTTGTATTTCTAATGGACTTAACTCCACAGCAGTGGATATGCCAGTTGTAACATTTTGGTGTTACTTTTTTAATGCTGCATTTACAATTGTTATTGTTAATGTAGCAATGTGTAACAAAGTTTAGATGTGTTGTTTCCATTACAGAAGCATTATAAGATCTGTGCTGATGAATGAATTTAACGTACACTTCTTTTATTTGTTTGGAGTTTCCTAGGGGTTGGGGGATTGGGTGGGTGGATTGGGGGGAATAACTTGTGTGAAGTCATAAGTGAGCACTTAACATATAGAAATTGTCTGTGTGCATGTTGGCTGCTTACAGTCAAATACAACTGAGCTCACAGCCATTCTGTCTGTTCGTTATATATTTAATTTTTGGGTGTGTTTTCTGTTTCTTCTCATACAGAGATAAGGCACCCAAGAATACATAACCCATAAGCCTGCATATAGTGATGCAGGAAATGAGGCCAATATTCAGTCCTTACATCCCCACTGAGCTTTTCTGTTAGGGATATGTAGAGGTGGTGACCAATCTGTTCAAAACAGGATATGGCAGCAGGTAGTCAATGACCCAGATGCTGTTGGAGGCCACGGCAGATCCTACTGTCAGATAACACACTGGGCAATTGACCTCTTCCCACAGTAGGGCCTCTGCAATTGCCCTGAAATAGGTAGCTATGGGGAGGGGTTGTGCTACTGAACCACCACTTACTGAAACTGAAGAGTTCCTGTCTGCTACCAGAGATCAAGATAGCTTATCAGATGGTTCCACCAGAATCCTTGATCTTGGTACAGATGTGGATGACAGACCCAGAGTGTCACGAGCAGACCTTCCAGGTATGCAAGAAGCAAGTGCCATTGTTATATTTTTATTTATTATTCATTTTACTTCACATTTGTTAACCAGGATAGTCCGACTGGACAGCAGATGTCCATTTTCAGTGGAATTCTGGAAAGAAAAGCTCCAGCATAGTAAAAAAAGAGAGAATACAATTTATAATAACATGAGAGAAGAAGTTATAGATTAGTTTAACATAGCATTAACAAGTTACAACACTACTTACAATAGGTCAGAGCATAGATTTAACTTTGCAGGTAGGTATTACAATGTAAAGATATTTTAGTTAATAGCGATGAGAATTCTATTGTTGGATGAAAAGGTGAAACATCTTTTATACAGAATGAGCATAGCAGTTGCTGTATTACATTGATAGATGGATAAACAGGTGACTACTTGTAGAAATATTTACAAGTATTTATAATATTTACAGTGAGGATTAAGATGAATTCAAAGGAGAATAGTACAGTCTGAACAGTGACCCTGGCAGAGGATGGACTTGAGTTGTAAAAAAGGTTTCCCTGTAGTGGTATGTTGTTTTATGTTGGCTTCTTACAGTTGCATAGATGGTAAGAGTAAAGATGTGATTTTAGGATAGTCTTAAAGGAGGATGTACAATTTAGAAGTCTGAGGTCAGGAGAAAGGTTGTTCCAGGTCTTGGCAATTTCAGGAAAAAAAAGAGAGTTGTTTTTGCAGGAGATGGTTTCAATTAAGGCTTTGTTGCTAGAGTGTAATTGTCTATTTGAAATATGGAAGTTAAGGAGGTTGTTCAGGGCAGGTGTTTTTTTAGGGTACTACAGTATTTAATGGGCTAAGTTGAGTTGGTGATATTTTAGAAGGTTGGGGAATTCTAGCCATTGTAGGGTTTGTAAGGCTTGGCAATGGTGTGAACGGTGGTGAATCTGGAAATTTTGTTGTAGCAGGTGAAGAGTTTGTTTAAGTCAGTTTTATTTAGGTTTGTTAGTGAGGGAGAGGCATATAGCAGTGTGGACAGAAGATTAGTTCTAGCTATGGCAATATGAGATTCTGAGGTAAGGTACTTTAGGCATCTATAGAGGGAGCCTATTTTTTGTGGACCTTAGAGATGGTTACTGATATGTGCTTGTTAAATTTGAGCTGTTGGTCAATTATAATTCTTGGGAGGGACTGGGTTATTTCGGTGTTATTAGTGGAGAAAATGGAAGGAGGAAGATTTAGAGGATTTGGTTGGGTAGAACAGCATGAGTTGTTTTTTTTTTTGGGTTAAGTATGAGTGAGTTATTGAGCCAGTTCTCAATTTCAGTGAAGGTTAGTTGGGCTTTTTGTTTAAGAAGTTGGATATTGGGTGCAGTGCATTTGAGGGTAGTGTCATCAGTTTATTGGACTACATTGGCTTTTGTGGTGGCTAGGTGGAGTTGGCTGGTGAGGATATTAAATAAAAGTGGGCCAAGTATAGAACCTTGGGGTATAACTAGGGTGATTGGGAGTGGGGGATAGGAAGTTTATCCACTTGATGGACTGGTGATGGTTACCTAGGTAGCTTTTGAACCAGAGCAGAGTGGGGGTGTCATAGTTATGGTCAGAAAGACAGATTAAAGGTTTATTGTGGTATACCATGTTGAATGCCTTGGATAAATCAAGGAAGGTACCATAGACAAGATTGCTTTGGTTCCTATAGGAGTTTATAATGTTGGTAAATCTGAGTAGGGTGGTGCAGGTACTGTGAGATGTGTGGAAGCTAAGTTAGGTAGGAGCAAGAAGGTTATTGGAGAGGAGGTGGGAGAGGATTTGTTGATGTATGCATCTCTCTAGAATTTTTGACAGGGGTGAAAGAATTGCTATTGGGTGATAGTTAGAGAGATCGGTAGAGGGTCCACCTTTGTGAAGGGGAATAATGAAAGAGGTTTTCCACAAGACTGGCATGGTGTTTTCGGTGATGGAGCTGTTGATTAGTAGTGAGATAGGGTAGGCTATGCCTGTGGATGCAAGTTGCAGGTATTTGGCAGGGATATTGTCAGCGGCTAGGGTGGTGGGTTTAAGTTTAGTTAGTAAATTTTGTATATAGGATGTCTGTACTGGCATGAGTGAGAAGGGGGTACATTCTTTATGGGTTGTGGGAGGTTGTGAAGTGTTGGTGGTGGTGAAGTTATTTATCATATTTAGAATGGAGGAGGTAAAGTAGTTGTTAAAGCTGCAGACAATATCAAGATCAGTGCCAAAGACATTGGGGAGTGGAGTGATGGATTTACCAGGTTGAAGGATATTATTTACTGTTGTCCGGAATTTCTGGGAGTTGTTATTATGCTTCTTTTGTAGGGAAAGGTAATAGTTTTATCTAGTTTTACTTGTTTTTTGGCCTTATTCAGAAGTTTAAGAAAGAGCACTATGGATGCAATGGTTGCTTTGAGAGTGTTGATGGAGAAGTACAGAGAATGTCAGAAGGAGTTGCATTGTGTCTTTCTGGATTTAGAGAAAGCATATAACAGGGTGCCTAGAGGGGAGTTGTGGTATTGTATGAGGACATTGGGAGTGTCAGAGAAGTATGTAAGAGTGGTACAGGATATGTACGAGGGTAGTGTGACAGCGATGATGTCTGCGGTGGGAGTGATGGATGCGTTTAAGGTGGAGGTGGGATTACATCAAGGTTCAGCTCTGAGCCCTTTCTTATTTGTAATGGTGATGGACAGTTTGACAAACTAGATCAGACAGGAGTCCCCGTGGACTATGATGTTTGCAGATGACATTGTGATCTGTAGTAAGAGTAGGGAACAGGTGGAGGAGACTCTGGAGAGGTGGAGATATGCTCTAGAGAGAAGAGGAATTAAGGTCAGCAGGACTAAGACAGAATATATGTGTATGAATGAGAGGGAGGATAGAGGAATGGTGAGGATGCAGGGAGTAGAGGTGGTGAAGGTGGATGAGTTTAAATACTTGGGATCAACAGTTCAGAGTAATGGTGAGTGTGGAAGAGAGGTGAAGAAGAGAGTACAGGCAGGATGGAGTGGGTGAAGAAGAGTGTCAGGAGTGATTTGTGACAGACGAGTACCAGTAAGAGTGAAAGGGAAGGTCTACAAGAGGGTAGTGAGACCAGCTATGTTATATGGGTTGGAGACAGTGGCAGTGACAAAAAGGCAGGAGTCAGAGCATGACGTGGCAGAGTTGAATATGTTAAGATTTGCACTGGGTGTGACGAGGATGGACAGGATTAGGAATAAGTATATTAGAGGGTCAGCCCAGGTTGGAAGGTTTGGAGACAAAGCCAGAGAGACAAGATTACATCGGTTTGGACATGTGCTGAGGAGGGATGCAGAGTATATTGGGAATAAGATGCTAAGGATGAAGCTGCCAGGTAACAGGAAAAGAGGAAGGCCTAAGATAAGGTTTATGGATGTGGTGAGAGAGGACATGCAGGTGGTTGGTGTGACAGAGCAAGGTGCAGAGAACAGGAAGAAATGGAAACAGTTGATCTGCTGTGGCGACCTCTGACAGGAGCAGCCAAAAAAGAAGAAGATTCTGAAGTTCAAGAAAGTATTGCCTACTTGAAGGTGTTCTATAGTGGTGCCAGGTTTTCCAAGCTTTGTCCGTATTTTGGAGTAGTGTTCATGTAGTTTTTTGTAGCCGGGGGTAGGGTTACTATGTTTCCTAATTGTTTTTTAAGGGGTATAGATGGTTGAGGATGTTTAGAAATTATTATCAAGTGGAAGGGTTGAGGATGTTTAGAAATTATTATCAAGTGGAAGGGTTTTGATGGGAGACCAATCATAGTATTTTAAGGCTGTCAGGAAGTTGTCTTTGGGGAAATTCTTGTGGGAGCTGGTTTGTAGGAGGGAGGGAGGGAAAGATGGTGTTTTTTTGGCTATGTCTAAGTAAGAGGGTAGGGTTGTGATCACTAAGTATGCTGGCCAATGTGCCCCATTGTTGGGCACTATTGGGCTGATTGGTGAGGATCTAGTCTAAGTGTGGATTCTCTTTTTGTGGCTTTATCAATGCGTGTAAGGGACTGGATGAGATGGGTGTAAATATACAGATTAATATGGCAAGTGGGAGTGGGAGAGTGTATATAGTTCCAGCCCACATTTACATCACCTAATATGCTGGTTTCTTGGGGTAGGGAGTGGGAGGCCCAGTGAAGTATGGATTTGAGGATTGGAAGATTGTCACCCAGGGGTATATAGATGCCTATTAAGTTAAGATGTTTGTGTTGATGTAGGGAGAGTTTTGCGAGTAAGGCTTCAGCATGTTTGAAGTCAGGGGTATCTATATATAGTGGTTGAACTTGTAAGTTAGTTTTATGTAATAGGGCTATTCCACCACCTCTTTTGAATAGTCGGTCAGACCTTAGAATATTATAGCCGGATGGGATTATGGAGTTGTGTTTCTGTCCGTTACTTCAAAATCTGAGGTTAATACAGGAATAGAAATGACACAAAACACCAAGGCTCAAACTTAACTTATTAATTTATTAAGCAAAACTTTTCTTAAAGTACAGTAGGGCTAAAACTAAATAAACAAAAACTAATAAATCATGTGCTTACAAGCATATGCATAAACAAAATCATCTTTGCCACTGATAGGGAAACTTCAAATCCTATCCAGTGCAGCTATCTGTTCAGTCAAGGCAAGGCCGACACTGGCGAAATGTCTCTAAGCTCAGTTCAGGCTGGTGCTGTGATCAAATCCGGATGCTGATGATGATTTTCATCTTAGCCTTTGAGCTTTTATAGTCTTTTTTGAGTTGGCAGAATATTGTAGAAAGATCTGACATTACAGGCTCATCATGAGCTGATGGAATATTTTAGAAAATTACAGATCATCTCCTAAGTTGTAAACAAGTCTAGTAATGTCTGGTCCTGTGCCCTACTTCCCTTTTTCAGGGAACAGTTAGCTCACAATCTTGTGATATAGTTCCTCTTTGAAATCCCCACATTCTGGTAAACATCTTTTAAGCTGATAAACAACTTATAGGTTAACAAAAGTTCAATGATACCAGTAATCAGTGAGCAAGGCCTGCTCTTAAGCATATTGTATTGTTTCAGTATTAGCAGCATATAGTGAGGTAGTGGCATATCAAGAACTAGCAATAATCAATCTGGCAATAATTAAACATACACAGTGATACGTGGCTCGAGGCATAGAAAAAACTGGTAGGCTGTGTGGATCCGTCACAGGCCACCCCTTGCATCGAACAACGAACGCTGTGTATCCCTTATAATGGTTAAGACTGACAACATCAGTTTGTACCTTCTCATCACCTTACAATAAATGCAGCATGATATTATGCAAAATAACACAGAGATTATTGTGGTCAAAAGTAAAGGATGCAATAACAAATTAAACCACACTGAAGCCTTAGATGACCACATAAAAACATCATACCAATGTGAAACAGTTATATCCTGTATTTCATTTGCAATTTTTACAATGGTACCTTTATCCTTAATCATTTTAATCACTGTTTGATGCGCATCATTTAGTGTTTTATTTAACAGTTGCAACACTGTTTGTCCTTCCTGCTTAATCTGTTGAAAGTCCGGTGGACTAGAGATGGCCACTTAAAAGTATGTAATGGTTCTATGCTAGCATTAAATGTGACGTCCATCCATCTAGTCAGTCTAATCAATTCTCCAGTACAAAAATCAATAATTGCATGGATATTACTTTTACAGTATGCTCCACTAGTTGTGATCATTCCATCACTCCAGGCTAATTTACAGGAGGATATCACACAAACAGTGGTACCATTTAACTGGTAGACGTCTGTACCATTTACTACATACCTGTGCCAGATACATTCCCCAGTTCCATTATGTAAGCATGGGTGAGGCTTCCTCTTCACTATCATGCATACCCACCCCTGGGGCCAGGTTTCACAACTTGTCACATCAACGGGTACATCATTATAATCAATTAAAGTGGATTCAATTTGAGGTACCCACCAATTATTTCCAAATTGCAAGGGCAATGTAACAAATGGACAGACCTGCTTTGTTCCTTTTTTACTAGCAAGATAGTCAAAAATCAGTATACAAGACTTATTTTCACATGTAAAATCTATTGGCTTTAACCACTGATACAGTTGCAGTTCCTTCTGCCAATGGGCTGTCTTTTTAGCCCCCCAAGTTTGAGTGAATTGCAAATATTGCTGGTTGGCAGCCAACTGAGATAAAATACAAAAAGTCTGATTTACTTCTGCTGTGAGGTTATCTAAAATTTGTTCTGTATATGTATTTGTATGTTCAATCCACCTCCACAAGACAGTTTGAGTTAAAATACTGTCTACAGTTCTTTGTCCCAACTCGGGATCATGGTCTGCTAGTAGCTTAAAGGCCATATTTAGGTCAGTGCCCAAACGGCTCAACTTGCTACGTAGGGTATCTATATCTACACTGTTTAGGAATCCAGTCCCTGTTCCGACTGCACCTAGTGCAGTACCAAGAATACCTGTTACATCGCGTTTATTTCTTCTATATTTGTAATGTTTGTATTTGATATGCAAAGAATCAACTGGCCATAATTGTGCAATTTTACAATGTGGATACCTGGTGGTAATATCCACTGCTGACATGTTAACTATCATTTTAATACGTTGTATAATTCTAGCGCTACTTACAGTTTTACATCCTCTGGTATATCTTACCACATGTCCCAAACCATTAAATACAGTCGAACTATTGTCCATAGCATATATCTCCAAGTCCGGAGATGGGGTTTCCGCAGTGTCATTTTCCCTTTGAAATTCAGCTATGCAGGAGGAATCTAATGGAGACTTAGCTAAAGAAAATCCCGACTCGTTTAACCTTTGGTACAGACCTCCAAAAGGGTTGGAAACACATTTTTCAGGATGTCTATCACAGTTCAGTCTACATACAGTTGTAATGTTTTCCGTCTGAGTGATGCTCCAGGTTAAGGCAGGCTTCGGTGTCACTGCATATAAATGGTCTCCCAATTTCCAATAAATGTCACAGTCAGCTGTCAAATTTGCAACATCTTCCCCTTCGAATAGAGGGACAGGATCAAGACAGTTATATGGCCCTCTAAGTGTTGTCGCCGGAAAAGGTTGGCTCCTTCCCAAACAGTGGCAATAATCTATGGAGAGGAAAGTACAATGGTTGTTTAGCAGAATCAAGTAATACTAAAACAGTATCACCAGGTCCATCACAAATTACTGTCCCATGTTCATTTGGCTGATTGGGTGTGGTCACTATAACTTTCATTCCCAGCCATTTGCTTGGTTTAGTATCACAGTCTTGTAGTAGAATAACAGCATCTTGGTGCATACAAATTTCTACTAAAGGTTGTCCTTTCTGAATCATTTGTGTCTTGTTATCTAAATTGATAGCCTTCACTATCACTTCTCGTTCTGGCTCCCATAATGTAAAACCTCCCAACTTTCACCTAATAGCCCTTTTGCCCCAGTGCCAATTTTCTGGGAGAAAGAGTTTCCAGCCTGTCTCAACTAATGCCATATTTTGTGCTGGCACCCTTTGTTCAGTCAATGCACATAGCCAGAATCGAGTTTGATCAGTATTTGTCAGAAGAGGGTATATGGCATTCGGATTCAGCTTTTCTATTTTCAAAACACAGCAGTTAGATCGAATGTCACTCATATGCATTTGCAAGGGAGTTCCTTGATGCTTTCGGGGTCTGTTATTTAGCTGACTCACAGCTAATTCTAGTACCTTTGCCCAGCCTCGCAATGTTCCATCATTCGTATTCTTTCGAATTTGTTCTTTAAGGAGCCCATTATACCTTTCAATTAAACCAGCAGCTTGGGGATGATATGGGATATGCAGTACCCATCGAACTCCATTTTCCTTTGCCCACTCTTGGACCTCTGCTCCGGTAAAGTGGCTGCCTTGGTCACTTTGGATTTCAGCGGGAATCCCATATGTCACACATAATTTATTCAATCCTTTTAACACTGCTTGCTGGTTTGCCTTTTTGCATGGGGATACCATTAGTAATCCTGAATAAGTGTCCACCATCGTTAGGCAGTATTGCTGGTTTTGATCCAGTGGTAAAGGACCAATAAAGTCTATTTGCCAGATTTGTGCTGGGCGGCTGCCTCTGTGAATGTGCCCGCATGCTTCTGCTTGCAGTTGCTTCTGTTTATTTCTTTGACAAATTTCACACTGTTTTATAACATCCGTAGTTATTTCCTTATTTAACTGCATACCATGCCTCCGGGCCCATTCTATCGTCGCATCTCTTCCCAAATGTCCACCCCGATCATGGGCCCATCTTGCCATACTGGCACTTTCGGCTTTCTCTTCAGTAACACGTACTGCGGCCATCTTATCTACCTGCTGGTTATGCCTCCTTTCATTTGTTACAAGTGATGCATGGGCATCTACATGTCCAACACTGATTTTGCATTGTTGAGCTTTTTCCCAAATCCGTTGCCAATCTTCTGAACCTCCCCACAGAGGTCTGCCATGGATCTTCCAATCCTGTTGCTGCCAGGCAGGTAACCAGGTCGTCAGCCCTTTATAAACTGCCCAGCTGTCAGTATAGATGTATGCTTCGTCCTCCGGTGATAAACTATCGATGACCAGGGCAACAGCTCGTAATTCTGCCTGATTATTTGAACCGCAGTACCTTCGTCAAATAACACAGTTTCTGTTCGTGGGCAATAAGCCACTGCAGTCCAGGTCCTACCATTTGATCCAATTTTGGCAGAACCATCAGTAAACCATGCAAATTTTTGTTTTTCTGCGTCTAAATTATCAAATGGTAATGCTTCAGTTATTGGAGACTGTGGGAGCTCATATCGCTGTTGTTCTATCGCATCAGCATCATCCAGAATTACCAGTCCAGCCAACTGTTGTTGTACCTGAGACACCCCAGGCACGATGTTGGCCCTTTCCTGTAAATACCACTTCCACTTTTGTACAGTCGAAGATTGTGCTATCAAGGTTTTCATTAAGGTATTGTCTCGTAACCACCCCTGGATTGGGTAGTCTATTTTAACTGTCACTGTTTGTTGTTTGGTTATCCCTTCTACATGAATCAATGCTGTGTACACCGCCAATACATGCTGCTCAAGGGGGCTGTATCTCACCTGCGCACCAGTTAGGGATTTGGACCAAAATCCCAAGGGTCTCTTTTTCCCAGTGTCATCCTTCTGCCACAGCCCCCAAGACATAATATTATTGGCAACTGTTACTTCAAGGACAAAAGGTTGTTGTGGATCAACTGGGCCCAGCCCCACGCTCTGCTGTAGAGCCTTTTTGCTCCTTCTAAAGCCGCTTCTTGCTTTGGCCCCCATTGAAAATCACATTTTTCCTAGTTACATAGTGAATGGGTCGCAAAATCAGTCCAAGATGAGGTACAAATGCTCTCCAAAAGCCCATTGCTCCCAAAAAGGCCTGTGCCTGTTGTTTCGGTTTTGGGACTGCAATTTTCTGGATACTCTCCAGTGCTGCTGCAGGAATTTCCCTTTTCTCTCCGCTCCAAATCATACCAAGGAATTTTACTGATGTCCCTTGTTGTGTTTTATTCTCATTTATAGCCCACCCTCTGTTCTGAAGGTGCTGCACTACAGTCTTTAATGCGGTCTCCACCTCAGATTTTTCTCCAGTAATCATTATGTCATCAATGTAATGAAAAATAGTCACTTTGTCTAGCTGTAACTTGGCTAGGTCTCTAGCCACTAGTCCATGACACAGGGTAGGGCTGTGCAGATATCCTTGAGGTAACACTTGGAAGGTATACTGCCTCCCCTCCCAGGTAAAAGCAAACTGGGCTCTGCTTTCTTCTGCTATCGGAATGGAGAAGAAGGCATTTGCCAAGTCCAAAACTGCATGATATGGTCCAGCAGAGGAAGACAATCTTTCCACGATCGTAACAATGTCTGGAACAGCTGCCGCTAAGGGTGGGGCCACCTTGTTCAGACCTCGATAATCTACAGTCATTCGCCATGATCCATCAGGTTTCCTTACTGGCCACACCGGACTGTTGAATGGACTCACTGTTGGCTCAAGTATGCCAACCCGAAGCAGTTCTTGGATCGTCTCAGTAATTTCAGCGTGCCCACCTGGGATACGATATTGTTTGATGTTCACTATTGTCTTAGGCGTGGGAATACAAAGCGGTTCCCACTTAGCATTGCCTCGAACTACAGCCTTAACTGCGTTGACTGAACAATGCCGCACTCCAAACCTAAATGGCCCTACAGTGGTTTCCAAAGTTCTACCCTTTAACACATCTATTCCTAAAATGTGTTCAGGTACTGGAGCTATCACTGCTTCAATGTAAATAGGAATACCATCCCCAAAAGCTATCTTAATCTTGGTTTTGGTACCTAGTGTCTTTGCCCCTCCATAACCATCAATTTCTACATATTGTCCACGAAATCTACGGGGTTGCCTGCAAAATGGTTACTTCTGATCCTGTGTCTACCAGAGCCATCACATGTTGTGGCCCTCCCCTCCAAAAAAATGGTAAGGGGTACGTAAGGGCATCGGTCCCCAGGTGTAATTGCTCTTACTGGTCCCCTAGCTACTGGGGACCTGCCTACTAGTCAATTTGTCTCTGTTTTTTCGAACGGGGTTCTCCATTCCTTTCCTCCCCAGTCTCTCTCGTCATTAAATTCCTCCTTTCGCCACTGTGCTAGCTCCTCATCAGTAGGGATATCAGGATATCATTGATTCCATCCTACCTTCCCTTCAGTGGTACTCCTGGTTGGACTTTTCGTAGGGGTTTGCTTTTTACTTTCAGAACTTGAACCTTTTTCTTTTTGTTTTTGCTTCCACTTTTTATATAATTCTTCAGTAGCTATCCCATCTATTTCCGCAGCTCCAACCCCCACCTCAACAGATCCAGAAACATTTGCTTTCTCGTAACCTTTTCTCCAGATTTATCTTTTGATTTCTCCGCATTTGCCTTTCTAGCTCTTTCTCTGTTCTTTTTCTTGCACTAATTCTGCCATTTGATTTAGAGTGGCTATTACGTCCCATATCTGCTGACCTACACCACCTGCCAGGGCAGCCATCAGCTGCCCTTCCACCACTGTGGTGCATTTTTGATTAATTTGCTCCTCATATTACTAGTCATAATTTGTGCATCTGGCCCTCTCGAAGCACCAATACACCATCCTCAATTCCATTGAGTAAACGGCAGCCAACATAGCCATTTCTCTTAACTGCTGTATGGCCTCTGCTATTGTTTTCCAAGGCTTATGTTCATCAGCTACTGCTGTAGCATCTGGCCAAGTAGCGCGGAAAGCCGAGGCTAACCACACCACCAGTGTATTCACCTGGGAATCACCATGATCTATATTGTTTACTATTTGCTTTAGACATGGGTGAAACACCAGACATGCACACTGGTGCATCTCTTCAGCATTTAGAGACACCGCTTCTCCCCCTGTGTCCCAAACCCGAAGAAACCACGCCAAAACAGTTTTCCCTGGCCTTTGCTTATAGATTTGGATTATATTCAATAATTCAGCTTATGATAACTCCGCACCTCCACCCATTGTTGTGGTGCTGCCCTCCAGTCCACTGTCCCTTTTTCTCAATAACTGGGCGCCTCCACTGACGGAGGATTTACTATTTCAAAATCACTATCACCCTCATCTGTTGAGGGAAATCACCTTCCCACTTCTCAGGATCAAACTCTGCCTTACACAGCAAAGCACGAACCCGAGGCCTTGAGGGTGGATGGCGTTGTCTTCTCCCATTTCGTTGTCACGCTGTTGTATTATCCGAGTAGCTAAAGTCACTGAATTAGATTTCCAGTGCTCAGCTTCCTCCCCTACTTTAACAAGTGCCATGTTTGCCTTCTCCAAGGCATCTCTATCTAATCTATGTGTGTGTGTGAGTTCTTTACATCGCTCTTCTAATTCTGAAACTTTTTCTTTTAGTGAGTCTACATCTCTGTCTAATTCCTGAATTGCTTCAAAGAACAGCCATCTGGCTGCCCCTAGGCCCTCCTTCACCTTTTTCCCTTATCATCCAATTTTAACCCTTCTAAAGCTCTAGCTAGGCTATCAGGATCTGCCTTAGGTCTTTCCTGCAGGGGTTTTGGAGAAGGAGGAGGAGAAACTTGACTCAATACCTTAGCAAGAGGATCCCACTTCCCAAATAATGCTGTCAAAGTAGCATCAACACCCAACTTATTTGGGGGTGCTTAATGCAACATCCTTCTTACCTATACCTAGGTGTTTTAAAGGAAAAAACATTGGTTGTTGTTGTGACATCTCTACTGCAAACCCCAGATCCTGCCGACTACGCCAAGTGTTTCTGTCCGTTACTTCAAAATCTGAGGTTAATACAGGAATAGAAATGACACAAAACACCAAGGCTCAAACTTAACTTATTAATTTATTAAGCAAAACTTTTCTTAAAGTACAGTAGGGCTAAAACTAAATAAACAAAAACTAATAAATCATGTACTTACAAGCATATGCATAAACAAAATCATCTTTGCCACTGATAGGGAAACTTCAAATCCTATCCAGTGCAGCTATCTGTTCAGTCAAGGCAAGGCCGACACTGGCGAAATGTCTCTAAGCTCAGTTCAGGCTGGTGCTGTGATCAAATCCGGATGCTGATGATGATTTTCATCTTAGCCTTTGAGCTTTTATAGTCTTTTGAGTTGGCAGAATATTGTAGAAAGATCTGACATTACAGGCTCATCATGAGCTGATGGAATATTTTAGAAAATTACAGATCATCTCCTAAGTTGTAAACAAGTCTAGTAATGTCTGGTCCTGTGCCCTACTTCCCTTTTTCAGGGAACAGTTAGCTCACAATCTTGTGATATAGTTCCTCTTTGAAATCCCCACATTCTGGTAAACATCTTTTAAGCTGATAAACAACTTATAGGTTAACAAAAGTTCAATGATACCAGTAATCAGTGAGCAAGGCCTGCTCTTAAGCATATTGTATTGTTTCAGTATTAGCAGCATATAGTGAGGTAGTGGCATATCAAGAACTAGCAATAATCAATCTGGCAATAATTAAACATACACAGTGATACGTGGCTCGAGGCATAGCAAAAACTGGTAGGCTGTGTGGATCCGTCACAAGTTGTCACTAATATGTGGTTTAAGCCATGTTTCAGTGATGACAATGATGTCTGGATTATATAAAGAGATGGTGGAGTGGAGTTCTTCTATTTTGTTCATAATACTGCAAATATTTAGGTTCAGGATTTGTAAATCATTGGGGTTTTGTTTGGAAGTTAGGTGGGGATTGTTGTTGTTATTGGTGGGGGTTTCAGGGCCAGAATTGGGATGAATATCACCACCTAGTAGTAGTTGGGTGGATATGGATGTAATAACTTTGAGGTATCTAAGATATGTGATATATATAATATAATATATATATATATATATATATATATATATATATATATATATATATATATATATATATATATATCCCCCCAGTGATAACTGTGTGAGTTGTACTACAGTCACACAGAAAGAGCTGAGTTTGCTTTAAGTTTTGTGGAGGACAGCCAACTGTTCACTATCTTTTTTATGATAAACTTTTTAATCGGCATTTGTGAAGGGGACTGTTCTCTTTTTCTTGTTTCATTTGCATTGTGCTACTTGGTAGACTTCTTCCTTTCCATTCCTCTCATACAGGCAGTTCTGGGTTACAGGTTGCTAACCTACCTGCACATGGTAAGCACACATTTGTTTATTGTTAATACTGTATATAAGGTAGATTCTATATGACAGCAAAGTTTTTGCAGCTTTAGCATCTATTAAGAAGCATAACATACCTTCATTATATGAAAAATATGTGGTCAATTTTATTCCTCATTTTTTTGTTTGTTTAATTTTTTGCTTATTATCATAGGTGATCCTGAGAGTGGCAATGTGGAACTCCTACCACCTGATGTCAGAATGCGGGCACCCTCTTTTGATGGTGGTGATGAGCATGAGCAGTCTGGGGGTGCAGAGGGCCAGTCTGGCACTGAGGTTGTGACTCCCACATGCCCTTCCCATGTTTCAGACATAGTCAGTATGCCTATGCATACGCTGGACACATAGATATCTGATATAAAGGACAGTTTCAGGTTGATACAGTTGATCAGACTAGTGTGGTTACTCTGGTTGCAGAGCCGGTTGCATCTTCCAGTAGCCATTGTGAGGGAGTGATGCCATACAGGAGGGTTGCTAGGCATGCTCAGAGGAGGTCTACTTTCCATTTAGGTGCTGCCAGACATATGTGTATGGTCGTAGTGGTGGCACGGGTATGATCCACCTGGGCCTCAAAAGAGACTAAGCAACTACTTTGTGTTATGCATTCTGGCATGAGTGTCTCCATGAACCATATGAGCAACACCTTAGACAGCATGAATGACACACTGGATTGGGCAATTTCTGTGATGCAATGTCTGTTGGGGATGGATGTGCATCCAAGTGGCTGGAGAGCTGCTCCATCTTCTGGTGTTAGCAGACACAGTCATGGAAGATCCTGCACCTACAGTGACACTACATCCACTGCTCAGTCAGTGATCGTAGTGTCCACACCCATATATGGTAGGCCATTGGGGTCATGGTTCTGGACATAATCTTGATGAGAGCTCATCCAGCAGACATCACTGACATTCAGGTAGCACCCTGACTTCTAGTTACAGCCGTGGAAGTAACAGTGAAGGTCATGCTATAGGTTGTTCTCATGGTCGGGTGTGATGCTGCACAACAACATAGTCTACCATACAAGGCTCACGCCTGTCCAACATGCCATGAAGTAGTGCTAGCACAGTGTTTGACTGTGTTCATGTAGGCACACACATAGAAAAAATAATTCACTTGCCCACACCACGTTACACCCATGCAAATGATCTCAATAGTACTGCTGAGTGCTATACATGTGTTGTTACTGGCCCTGAACACTGTATACACTGGGAGATACATGTGATTATTACTTACACTCACTCACTTCTTTAGTGTCAGTCCTGTCCCTTGCACGTGTCTTTGTGACTTAGGGTTACATATAAGTCTGATGTACACAGTGGATCACTGATGGTTGCTTATTCACAAGCTTCCATTGTCATTGATTCCTTCCTCACACTCCTTTGTGAATTATTGCTTCTGTAATCGTTGACCATCATATTTCATTTAATATTGTCTTTATAGCATCAGAAGCATTAGGTACCAAAGTCTAGCTTCTTGGTACAAAATGAAGGCATAATTGACCTGTTTCATGTTTTATAGACAACAGTCAACTGAAATGTCTGATGCAAACTATTAGTTCTAACATGTACCTGTATGTTGCAAACATCTTAACTGTGCAACTCAAACTGCTGTGCTTAGGGGTATGTATATAATTACATATGACAGTAATAGATTGTATAACTTTTTTTTACAGGTTCCACATTTACCTTGTCATTACTATAAGTAAAAATGGTGTCCTTGGGAGTTGTCCCTGTCTGATGCTATCAGGACACAACCATTACATGTTTAAGTTAAGGAGTGTTGTCTGACAGGTGCCAGTTTTCTTATGTGTGTATGTGCACTGACTCTTAGGCTTTGAGGTAGGTAGTGATTGTATGCGCTCTTCTTTGGTCTTAGCCATAGTCAAGGTATACCATGCACACCTACATCTGCCAGCAGGATCTGATGCAGGCCTTGCTTGTGGTCCTGCCCATTGCTGTCCTTGTTGCTGCAGTTTCCTGAGAATTATATTGTGTAAGATGGCACAGACTATAAGTATATCACCACAATTTTCCCAGGTAGTATTGCAGTACACCTCTTGATGTGTCTGCACAATGGAACCTTGATTTAAGCAAACCAAACACGCGTTCTATGATCTTCCTGTTTTGTGCATGGTGTTCATTGTATCCTTGCTCAGTGGGGTTTTATGAATTTTTCATGGATGGCATGAGCCAGTGCATAACCTCTGTCTCCCACTATATGCCATTGAGGACTGTCACCTCTAGCAAATCTGGTGTACAGCTCACAAGTGTGCCATATGTGTGAGTTGTGTGAACCTAGTTTATCTGCACAGACATTGTAGATGATCCCTTGAGCATTACAGACAACTTGACAGTTTATAGACTGGGAATATTTTCTGTTGATGTACCTCCTTCCCTGTTCCTGTACTGGGGCTTTTATTTCTATGTGTGTGCAATCTATGGCACCCAAAATGTCTGGGAAGTGTGCTATTGCACAAAATTCCTGGATGGTTCTTGCTATCTCCTGAGGTGTTTGTGGTAAACAGATGTGCTCTCTTGCATGTAGTAGCATTGCATTTAAAAACTGATATAATATTCTAGAGGATGATGCCTGTGACACCCCTTATATATCCCCTGTGGGTGTCTCATGTAATAGCATTGCATTTAAAAACTGATGTAATATTCTAGAGGCTATACCTGTGGCACCCCTTATATATCCCCTGTGGGATATGTAATGCTGCATGTACCTTTGCTTCCATTGGGAAGGGTTCTCCATGATTTTCCTGTGGCCTGTGTTGGGGACAGCAGAGGTTGTATATTTCCTCCAGTTTTTCCCTGCCTACCCTGTATGTCTAAACAGCTTCTGTTTCATGCAGTTCTTGAAAAGTCAAATGGTGTCTAAACACCCTTCCTCTTCTAGCCCAAGGTGTAGCAATAGCAACAACATCACCCCAATTTAAAGCCTGTTACACATACAGCATATCACAGTAGCAGCAACCCCTGATGTGTTTTTTTTTCTTAATGTAATTGTGGCTTTATTCCAAAGTGTTTTGGTGTACATGGCAAAGTCTACACTGAGTGTACATGATTGTTATATAGCTTCCTGAATAGCTCCACCATGTTAATTTGGTTAATTAGCATGTACTTCAACTCTTTATACATTCATTAGCATATTCTGCTATTTCCCCTTGTTTGCCAGCTCTACATGTCTGCAGTCTCTTTACTGAATATGCCTGTGATTGTTACCATGATGGTGGTTAGTTAACTTGACATCCCATATCATGAATAACAGAATACATTTAATAAAATATTCTCAACCTCTTAATGTGACATGTTATATGCAAATATTTCACATATAGGAGTTTGTGAATTATATGTATGACTGCAGTGTATTTCATGCATATCTTAGCTTGCATTGTGTGTGTGTGTGTGTGTATATATATATATATATATATATATAAATATATATATGGCTTTCTCAAGGCTCTCTGAATGGATCTTTTAATATTTTCATCTTACTCTATCTGCATTCAATCTTACCATTATATTTTGAATTTTACTATGTACTTACTTTGTATAATACTGTTGAATGAAAGACTGTGACATAGTTTCTGCTGTTTAAGCTTGGGTCAAGGCTAAAAAGAGTCAATAGACCGGTTCACTTACTAAGTGAGCAAATAATAAATAAATAAATAATTCCCATTGCCCACTAACAAAAATTATCTAGATAATGGACTGTCATCAGTCCTGCTGCTCATGCCTTACAAAAAAACAATATAATACTGTACTGAATTTCTCCAATGTGGCACAGGGTGCCAAGAGTCTATTGGCATGGCTTTGTCAAAATAAAACTTATCTGTTAGGCACATGCTCAGTCTAAAACAGTCTTGCTCCCTAATGGGCTGCAGGTGTAACACCAACTCAGTATCAAGCTTTGCCATTCATGGGCAGAGAAGCCCTGAATTACCCAAACCACTTTATCCAGAGAAGCATATTGTAGCTTGACATCACCCTTATTTATACCATCATTAATCGAGTCACTATCCTGATAAGGTAATGAATGAGCTGAAATTCACTTGGCCAGTTTCTTGGGAACAAGCCCGATGGGGAAATCTTAAATGCCCTGAAGGTCAGGGACTTAAATAGTCCCAATACACTACCTGCCCGCACTTGCTTGTTCAACAAAAGCTGAACTATGTCTTCACAACTGACTTCAGTTTCTTACAAACCTGTTCACAACTCCCACAACTGATTTAAAGAGAAAACATTCAGTGAAACCCTGAAGGATATCCCAGACTGCCTCTGTGTCCAGATACCCTGAGGGAGCCACATCAAAATGGCTAGCTTATAGGGGAATGCAAGGGTGGGCCCCATGAAAGGGTATGTTTCCCTATCACTCTATGCCCACACCCCTGCTCCATTCCATTGCCCCCCCTTGTTTTTCTTTGTCTGTTGCTATTAAGTACATTTCTGACATCACCTTACCTGTTGCAGCACCTCACTACATCATGAGGACCTCACTGACAAGACCACATGTGCACAAATATACTCACTGGCAAAATGCACTTCCCAGCATTAAAGGTCAAATGTGGCCATCTATTTCATCGCCCTTCTGCTGATGTCCTAACCTGTCCCCCAAATCTGTCTAATATTGATCCTATCCAAGAGTCTGTATGCCTGCATTCTCACAGTAATGACCTATTCACAGTGTTTACTTTATGTAAAAGCTGGTCATATCACAACTATGTTATAGCTTACCAAATGCTGTGGTTTTCTGATTGTCAAGAAATAAGCCAAGAAGAGCAACCCTTGTTGGGGCTCTTTCTCTAAAATTACTGCCATTAAATACAAAACTCCAGGATCCAATTGTCCCAGGCCCTGACGTTAAACTTGTCTGCACTTCTTGTATCCAGCCCTGCCAAGGCAGCTGTCAAGTCCTTAACCCCCAGGGGACTCTGACTCTATAATTTTCAGTGCTCCATCAGCATTGATACAATTAATACCCTCAAAATACTCTCCCCTACAAATCTTTTCTTTTATGGATAAAGGAATGTGAGGCTTGATAAAAAAGCATGTCTCTGGACAGGAAGCCCCACAGACCTCTCACACCCAGTGAGTACCTCCTGACTGGGCTCATCAGGTCATTCCAGTCCCAGCTTTATCCCCTGCCCATCAGCATGAAAAATATTTTCCCCTTGATGGCTGTGCTACTGGGGGGGGGGGGGCAATGCCTAAGTCATCCACCTCCCACCCTGACTTGGACCCACAACCTGCTGTCCTCCAAAGGACCACAGCAAATCATGCAAAGTAGCCTTACCTAGTCCATTAAGTTCATGCACTAAACCTAACAACAGCTCATCTGACAACTAGTTTTGCAACATTGACTCCCCCATGTCATCAACAAAATTTTTACCCAGCATGAGCTGAGGCTCCACCATTGACACATCATTGGCTCTGTCTTTATTCCTCCAGCTTCTCTTTCCTCTCCTTCTAGAAGTCTTCATTGGTGGATGGTCATCTGTGCCCTTCCTCTTTTGCCTACTTCTCACTGGCATCTTTCTCTGTCTGTGGTTGACTTTGAGTCAGATAGTAAAACTCCTCCACCTAGACATAATCATCTGCCATTTTTGTTTTAGTTCTGCCACATTCAACATCCAGAAAGAGAAAGAAAGAACACAAGCAAACCACTCAGTGCTGGCAAAACTTCTTTCCCCCTTTACTATACATGTCCCAATATTTGTAAGATGATATGTGAAGCCCATATCAGGTAGGTCTTAAATCCAAACCAGCTTCTTTGTCATATAATGTGCCTCAAGATGAAAGAAATTTGCTTAACAGTCTTGTACACAACATGAAATACAGCTTTATGAAACTGGATAAATGGGGCAGCCTGGTGATTCTGGACCAGGTTAACTACATAGGTAAAATGTTTTCTTTGTTGACCTAAACTGGCATGTGTGAATTTATCATACAGGTCTATTGATATTGTACTTCTTTCATTACAATCCACCAATATCAGTCAATATGCACAATCTCTGCAGAAGTAAAAGTCATCTGAATAATTCCACATTAAAGAGATCTGAAATTAATAAAGAGGTTGTTGCTAGAAAACAACTTTATATTTCAGCGTTTCATCTACAAATTTATTGCCTGCTGCCCTTAAAGAATAAATTACCTATGTTACATTAAAAATGGTAAGCTGGTATATTGCAATAGGGAATGGGTGGCAAGCTGAAAAACAGGTTCATAGTTACTAGGCATCTCATCCAAAGGAGGACATACTCGGGACTACAGCATCACAACCCCTTAAAATACAAAACTACATACTGCGGGAGTAGAACTTACAACCCTCAACATCAAGATGCAAGTATGCTACCTGCTGTGCTACCAATTCTATACCACAATGGTAATACCATTTTCTAAACAAAACAGTTGCACATTTTAATCAGACTTAGTATGAGCAGCAGTAACCTAATCTTCCATTGAAGCTCACAATTCCTTGAAAATCCATGTGAAAATAAATTCCACCTGCTAACTCTAACTACAGCATTTCACTTTCTCACACACACACACACACACACACACACACACACACACACACACACACACACACACACACACACACACACACACACACACACACACACACACATACCTCAACCTCTTAGTGCAAGAAATCTGGACAAAGCCTAAAATAATTAGGGACATATTATAAATATGGCTTTCACAAACTTAGCAAATTGCTAGAATAACAAGATTTCTATTTGTATGCATTTTTCTAAAGGATACGACATCTAAAACTAAAATGTCTGTTATTATTTAACAACTTCATTCCTTTTTAGGAAGCATATGGGGCAAAAATGTGGACATTCTGAAAAAACCTGGAGAGCTGAGGGGTATGCTACCTCTCTCTTACACACACACACACACACACACACACACACACACACACACACACACACACACACCTCTCAATCTCTTAGCACAAGAAATCTGGACAAAGGTTGTTATAATATTGGGGACAAAGGCTCAAAACTAGGGACACATTTAGAAAGTTGCTAGAATAACAGGATTTGTGTTAGAATGCATTTTCTAAATTATATAAAGTCTGAAACTCAAATACATGTCATTATTTAGTAACTTTAATCCTTAGCTCATCCCAGCGATTTGTCAAAAAAAGTAATTTTTATGATGAACAGACCAAAAATATAAGTCAAAAATCTAGACATTCTGTGAAAATCTGTACAGTTGAGCGGTATGAATATATCCCTCTACCTCATTAGAAAGTGGATAGAACAACAGGATTTGCATTAGTATGGATTTCCTGAGCATATGAAGTCTAAAACTCAAATGGCTGCCATTATTTTATGACTTTAATCCTCAATGATTTGCCAGAAATAATACAATTTTGTGAGAAATAAACCAAAAATATGAGGCAAAAATCTGGATAATTGCAAGGTATGATTCCCCCCCTTACACACACTCTTACCCCCCGTCTTGCACACAAACACACACACCCCTACCTCCCTCTTTCAAACACACATACACACAGACCTACCTACTTCTTACACACACACACACACACACACACACACACACACACACACACACACACACGCACACACACACCTCCCTTTACCTACCTACTTCTTACATACATGCATACGCACACCTACCTACCTACTTCATACATCCACACACCTCTACCTATTTCTTACACACACATACCTCTTAAACTCTTAAACACACACATGCACACACCTACCTCCCACTTGAACCTTTGTTCACAGTCCAAACATCTTCTGGAATTCAGATTCCACGCAGGAGCAGAAGATAAAGACGTAAACCATCACTTGCACAGAAGCAGTAGCATCTGTGTGACTGGATGCAAAGGGCATTTTTAAAGAACAACGCACTTTAAAAAAATGTATTTTTTTTTAATTAAAAGAAAATCTTCTGGCCAGACACTTCCAGAGGGGTTCAAGTACACCCCTTGCACCTGCCTGTGGGTGCCATTGGTGATATGTTAATGCAGAATGAAATTTCTCCTGAAACATATATATTTTTAAAAAGTTGAGAAGTCTATTGCAGCAACTATATTTGGCATACCTAAGGTGCTTACAAATGTCAGTAACCAACCTACATAACCATTTGTTGATGCATGAGGATCAAAAATGCACCCTTTTAGACTTTCATTGACAGAAAGCTTTAGGAATTTTGTGACAAGTACACAGAGATGTTCAATAACTCTTAACATTTTCTCAGTAGTATTACATCTGATTTATTTAAAAGAAAATTTACTTTTGATTACTATAAATGCAGTTGATATGTTTATGGTTACCCAACAAGTAATAGGTTTAAATTGGTTTAGAGATGCCTTAATTCTGTTATATATTTTAACAGCAATGGGCATTAATGTTTTGGTTCAGTTAGAACTGGTTTTGCATGATAATTACATTATTTTTTGAAGGAGCTACTTTATAGATTATGGGTGGCTATGGGTGCCCTGATTTTTTTCTAATCTTGTTATGCTTTATTGGGAGCAGCAGTTTGTATTTAAATCTAAATATGCTGCATAATGGAATTATTATTATGCAAGAGTTTTAAATGACACTTGTATTTTTTGGATAGGTACCAACGAAGACCTTACTGCTTTTATTGATTTCTTAGGGTTTACTACCATAGTTGTCAATCGTTCATGCCCAGAATGTGGGACATGGGGGCATTATATAGAATAAATGGGCAAAATGTGTAACACTTGCTAATAGCTTAGTAGCAACTTCAACTACAAAGCTTTCAGCATGGTTAAAATATGTTACTTTATACTTATGTTATTTCAATGAATTGCTACTTTATACTATTTTCAATTTGTTAATCATGGCAGAGCATTCATCCAAATGGGCTTATTTCAGTCTCAACATAATTTACCACAACTAATAGTTAAAAAAAATCTTAACAATGAATGCATGACTGACCCTATCAATGATTAACAATATGGAACATGGACCTTTTAAGACTCAAAATGAATAATGTTCCTTGTAATGAGGTATACTTGAGAGTATACTTGAGAGATGTGTCTACTACAGATTTTTTTTAAGGTTTGCATATCAGTTTTCTGAACTTGAAATCCACTAGTTATATGTTACCATTTCTACGTATGTCAACAGGTTCCATTCTAATACTTACTACAAACCTACATTTTTCAATTCTTATTTATATTTTGATAGCTGTCACCCCTTTCATCACAAAAAAAGTTTGATGAAGATAGAGATGATTAGATTTGTTTGGGTGGTAACTTATGAAAATGATTTGTTATGTGAAATAGCAACGCTCAAAGATACATTAAAACAAAGGGCTTTCCCTATGGATTTCATTGAGGAAGTTTATTGTGAGGTGATGTAAAACAGGACAATAAATGTATTATCCTACTTAGATCCAAGGTTGGTAATTTAAATACCACTAGAACAGACCTGTGGAATACAGCAGAGCTATGACTCTTTGATTTGATATAATCAGTTCGGTTTTAAGCAAATCACTGAAAAATATTGTGAGCTGTTTTCATATGATAAAGCCCTATGACAGTTAGCTAACAATACAAACTTTATATACAAATGCATGGATAACCTTATGGGTCTGTTATAAGCCCAAAGACATGCGTACTCCAGCAGAACTAAGTTTGGGACTTACAATGGTGGGGTGTGTTCCCCTTGTCCAGTTATTATGGAGGGAAAAGTGATAGCAATTTTGAATATTCCCTCTGTCAGGTTTACTGAATAGTATAATTGCAGGACAATATATTTTCATTAAGAGAAAAATATATGAGCATGTCTATGATATCAAAAATAAGAATTTTAACTGATTATTTAAATAAACATAGTAATTCCTGTATTCATTTTGACAGCTTTAATTTCAAGGTTTTGGAGAAAGTTGAAAAGACTCCTAGGATGGTTTATGGGAGGAGACCCTAGACTATAGGGAAGTGATCTGGTAGCTTAAAATGTCTACTAATATTATAACAGGATTAAAGGAAAATATTTATTTGAGTTCTGTTTTCAAACTGAGAGCAACAAAGTTATAAACATTTGTTTATATATAATAGTTTCTACTTGTCTTATGGCATATATTTTGCTTATAGACTTTTGAATTGTATTTTAATTCAGATTTTCTCTGTTATTTGCTCATGATTGGTGTCTGTTGATTTTTTAAAGAAACTTTGTCACATGACTTGTTTCAGTCTGTATATGAAACAAGAGTTTGGTGCTTTTATGTTTAGTTTTGATGAGGTCGGATTACTATACAGATAAAAGTGCATAGCAACTTATCATAAAGGAGTTTTTGGGGTGTCAAACTCTCTCATTGTTTTGTAATTTTAGTTATAGGTTTCATTGCTGTTTTGATTTACTTCCTAGTACAAAGTATGACTAAAGACATATCTACTCTGGAACATTAATGAAACAGTTGACTCACCAAAATCTAAGCCCTGGAACCTGACACACAGCCTGAATAGGTTGCACTGGGCACTGAGATTTAGATATGTTAAGCTCCTAACCTCAGTGCCAAAGAGGCTGATGTCCCCTATCCCTCATAATATATATGCCTTGTCTCCCATTCTTAATTCAAAACTTCACTTCCCATCTTTTGACTTCAAACTCCTTTGTCACTCTTTCCTATCTACCATAGCAACAGCTAAAGATACAGCCTCCAGTTCACCTGTCTTCCTTGGCAGGAATTCAGGGAAAAATCAGCGTGCGTGTAAACTGCATTCCTGAAGTCTCTGGTTAAGTAGGAATGCAGTTCAACAATTAAACCAACAACGCATTTACAACGGTTATTTTTTTTTGATTGCTCATAGGAAATAAAAGGTTAACAATTAAACTGAAGTGGGAGCAGGCAACAATTTACATTTGCTTGAATGTATCATAACATGGGGGGTCAAGTATAGCATACATAAAACTTTGAAACTTTGAATAGTTTTAAACTTAGAAGGCAGATTTTATACTCACTTGACTTAAAATGACCCACAAGAACCTATGTAAAATGGTGTGCTATTTCTTTTGAAGGGTATCATTGTCACTGTATAGGCTTTATTAAGTCCATGCAGTATTATTATATTCATGTGCATTCCTTATGCATGGTGCATCATATCTCATCAGCAGTTGGATGCTTTATTTCCTATCTTATCCCAATCCTTGTCCCCTGTAGTTTCCCTTTAGAATCACCCTGTCTTTCATTTTGGTATAAGTTTCACTTTTGTAAAATTACAATACTTCTTTCTATTGATTTTTATTTTTCTATTTACATTACTTTCCTCATTCTACTTAATGTTTGCCATTATTTCCCCATGCCCAGGAAACTCTTAGGTAATTTATGATACAATACTGTTTTTGGCCACTTTCGGGTCTGATTGATGATTGTTTTAAGTTCAGTAGTTTGATGTTGTTAATTTCTCTATCTTTGTGTCTGTATATAGAATTCCCAGGTATGCTCTGCTTCCTTTGGAACTTCCCATAATCTTTTGTACATGCTTTGTCATGTGCCCACCAGCTGTTCCAGAACATGTGTATCATTCCTGCCTCCTCCTCCTCCTGACACATTCAGCATCTACTATTCGCCCTTTAGCCTATCTTTGCCAATCTCATGGGAGTAAGATACCATCTTTATTGTATTTTCAGGTTTTAATGTCCTGCTCCATTTATTTTCAATGTATGCCTCACAGTCTCGGTTGCCTTCTGTCATTGTCCAGAAAACTTTTTCCTCCCTTTCCCACTTCTTTCTCTTTCTTCCTTCTTTGACATTGTCCCTTCTTTCTCTTAGCACTGTTTATTCCTTCTCTCCTTTTTCCCTCCCTTCTTGTTGCTCTTCCTTCTGTCACCCTTTCTGTTTTCTTTTCCAAGGTATCTCTGAGTACCAAGTAGTTCCACTTTTGGGCCTTTGGCCTTCTGTATTTCTACATTAACTCCATCATTTTAAATCTTTCCCACCATCCTTTTCCTTGCATACCAAATATTCTTCTTGAGTGACCTCCACTTTGACTGTTAGATTTCTTAATTTGTCATCCCCATCTTTGCCCGCATTCTTCTGCTCAGGATAGTTTTTGAAGTACCCTTCACCCCTCTTCATGTATCCCAGTTCTCACAGTGCTGCTTCATTTTTGTCCTTTAGTAAACTTCTCCATGTCTCCCCCTCCCTTACTCAGTTTTGCTTAACATACTTTCCTTCTGTTTCTATCCAGTGAATGATGTTACATGTCAGAGCATATGTAATTATATGAGGGAGCCTTAGCCACCCTGTTCCATTTCCTTTTCTCATTTTTACCCTTCTCACTGTTTCTGCTTGCCTTTATTGATCCTGTCCTCTATGCCTTTTAGTGTTTGTTGTAGTATGTCATCCCTAGAGACTATTGCAAAGTAGGTGGAGTATTTTTAGTAGTACCATCATTCTTGCTGCAGTAATTCTCTCAAGCAGAATATAGGTCTTCTCACACATTCTTCTGGACTGTACCCCTAACCTTTTTTCCAACTTTCTCTAGGTTTCTGCCAATTGTCTCTCTCATTGTCTTCCCAACATAGAACCCCAGGTACTTGAGGTATTCTGTCTCTTTCATCTCACCTGTCCCCGTTCCCTTTTCCTGTTCTTACAACCAGTGTCTTTGCTGTCACATCTGAATTCTGACATTTTCCTAAGCTTCTCACATGTCTGTCTTTTAACTTCGATTGCTATAGCCACATCCCCTAACAATAACATACAGTCTGCATATAAGACAAACTGAGAGATTTCATTCCTTCTTTTCTTCAAGCATTGATAAACTGTGTCTAATTCCCACTGCCAGCTCATCAATCAAGGCATGAACAGACTTGGTGATAGTGAGCACCCCTTTCAGGTCCCCCTCTCTATCCTTGGCACCTCAGATACTCCTCCAAAGGTAGGTTCATAGGTTTTATAAGTAAGTAAGTATTAGGCTAATTGCCCTTGTAAGCCATTTTAAGCCTAGCTAATTCCCTTTTGTTGTTTGAAATAACCTATTAGTATTAGTTTGCCCTTACCCATTTGATGGTCAATAGTTATATATTACCCCCAGTGAAAATAAGTGTAATTATACCAATTATACCACAGAGAGTTTGAGATGAGATCCATGCAAGAAGCACTCCTAGGGTAAATTTTCTGTTACCCATATGTTGAACCAAATTACTCTTGAATATGGACAGGGATGAGTTCTGTTTTACATGGATAAGGAGACTGTTCCAAAGCAGTGGTTTCCTCTGTAAAATATACCTATCCCACCAAAGCATTCTTAAGATGTTGCAGAAAAGGTTTCGATCCCTGGACTGCGTATTTCTGATGTCATTTTACTTGCAGATTAGCAGTTAGTCCATCAGTTTTGTACCACAGCATGCATTGTATGCCAGACACAGGGCACCTCTTAGCAGTCTGTAGGATACTGAATATAATGACAAGGCTTTGAGGTGGTCCATGTTGAACATATTGTTCAGGCCTTGTATCCTTTTAATAAGCTATCTCTGTGGGCATTACAGTTGCTGTTTGTCTGGACAGATACATGCAAAAAGGGACATTAGATTCAATGACTGGCTTAATGAGGGCTGCGTAAAGGTGGGCAATGGCATCTTTAGATCTATAGGCAATCACTTTCTTTATAGGCTTTCTTATGATAGGGGCGATTTGTTGGTCAAAAGTTAGGTCACTAGTCACATAAATTCCCAAATCCTAAACAACTGTGTCAACTTTTAGGGGTGTATTGTCCATGTGGTATTTACTCAGGTGTAAGACTTACCAAAGGATATGATAATGGAATTTTTGGTATTTAGTTTCAGTCCATGATTCTAGCACCAGTTATTTGTTTGGAACAAAATGTCCTGCAGGATGGCTAAGTCATTTTTAGTTTCAACTACTGTTCCTAGCTTGCAGTCATCTGCAAATCTATTCCTTCAGAGCACTTTGGTATTGGCATTTACTTTAGAGAAGTAGATAATAAAAAGGAGAGGTCCCAGCACTGAACCTTGGTGGACTCCACTGGTGACTGTTTTTTTGTTGTTGTTGTTTTTGTTGAAATAACTTCCCCTATTTTGATCTCCTCCATCCTATCTGTGAGCCAATTGGTAATCAGGTCATTTTGCCTTCACTCACTGCTTTGATGACCTTTTTAAAAAAGTCCACCAGGCTGAGTAAGCATGACTTGCCCTTGATGAATCCAAAGTGAAATGTGTCCACTGTCTGTAGATTTGTTATGTCCTTATTTACTAGTTCCATGATAATTATTTCCATGGCTTGCATATGAGGCTGGCCAGACTTGTGGGTCTGTAATTGCCTGGCTGTATGGCAATTCAGGGTATTAACAGTAGCAACATGTATGTTGGCTGAGGTTGAACAGTGTTCTTAGAGGGGTGGCTAAATTATCCTTCATGATATTTATGATGCTTCCAGGGGATATTGTCAGGACCCATCAATGCAGTATTTTTAGCTTTTGATAGACTTTTTGAACTCTACCTTGTGTGATAGTTGGAGTTGAGTCAGCTTCAGGTTTATCTTGTGTGAGAGAAAGAGGATAGACAGGGGTAAAATTTGAGCTGAATTTATAATCTAGTATGTTTGTTATATCTTCAGCCTCAGTGTAAATGACATCTTTCACATCAGCTCAGTCACTACAGATATGTCTATGTCCTCCATGGTGAGTTCAATTTGTAGAGAGTAAAGTTTTTTGTTTAGGCTCATAGCACTGCTCAGTAGCACCTTCATAATTTGCTTTGCTTGCTTTACTATCTTGGTAGGTTTAACAGGTTGGCATTGCCTAAAAGGGCACTATGGGGTGGACAGTGTCTATGCCAATAATTGAAACCTTAGAGGGAACAGATGGAGGCAATCCTTGCTAAGCAGTGTTGTATGTTGATCATATCCTCCCAGGCTGGCAAATATTGGATCACCTTGAGTGATACAAAAACTAAGCCAATTACTGAAGTCAATCATTTTTTGCTCATATTGTGGCATCACTATTGAAGAAGATAGAATGCTGCTCAATGGTAGGATCATAACTGCCTGGGACCCACAGTCTGTGAGCTCCATCATGTGTCTCTTCCTATAGTCCAAGGAGTTAAATTGCAAGTCATTGACACCCACATGTACTATGATAAGAGTCAAGCTGCTTTACCAGACATAACGTGAGTCTCTTCTGGATGTACTTGTTCATCAAGGACTTGAGTATGTGTGTGATTTGGTGGATCTTGGCACCAGACTAGCAAATAACTATAATTGTATCTTGCTCATCCTGGCAAGAGGTACATCCATATGTCTTGACAGTCACCTATAAAAAGAATGTTTGGTTGGGTTGATGCCTGCCATATGGGCTCAACACCCATGAACTTGGGACTCCTTCTGCTATGTGATGTGGTAGGATGTAGATCCACAGAGAACTTTAATATAGTAAAAAAATACACAAGCTTTTGCAAAATTGATTCATCCGATAATATTATGTAAATTGTACTATCAAGGTTTTACAGAAGACTTAAAATATAAGCTCAAATCATTTTACAATATGTTTTAAGAAGAAATCAGGAAAAATCCTGAAGAAATTGGGGATTTATAAGTGTATGCAGACACAGACTGATGACTGCATCTCATTACTGAAAAGAAAGGTTGGGGCATTGTGATGTCATAATGATAGGTTAAAACTCATGTCCTGCTGAATTTCTTGCAGCTCATCTGTCTTTTATATGCAATACATGGAAGCACTTCATATAATAGAATGTTTGTAATATCAAACTCATTTGATCATTTCTGCCAACATTACTTTGTGGGATGTTGTGGATGAATGTGGATTGTGAATTGGTTCTTTCCTTGCTGTTGTTTGATCTCAAGAGTTTGCATATACAGCTAACATGGGTGAGGGATGCAGGAGTTCTTGCCTCCCTGCAAAACACATAATATTTTCTTGTTGCTGTTATTTTGAGTTTCAGTCTTTTTGGATAAATATTTTGGTATTCAAAATTTTTGTACACCAGTATTTTGAAGTACATCCATGGACAGATAAAAACAAATAATTGAAAAGTGAACTAGATTAATGAGTGTCTGATAAATGTATAGAAAACAGAGAGACAGAGGGAGAAAGAGAACTACCTTACTCTCCATGTGCAAAATTACAGCTATTTGCACTAAAATATCTAGAAGTGTAATCTACTATATGAAAAATAAGTGTTTGCATGCTGTGTTTAATGACTGACTACATTCTTATGTAAAAAAGAGGATACATGCTATACCACATTTAAGTATAAGGATCAACAGAAATTGTAATTCTGAAAAATGATACATGTCCATAAGTCCAGGCTGCACTTGACCCAAAATACCTTTATACATTGCAGCAGTGGATTTAAGAACTTCAGTAACCTTGATTAGAGTTGCATGTTAAATCTACTCATCTGTATGACGCAATCCAGTTCTCTGTGTGAAGACAGGGACAGCTATATGAATATTAACACTGTTGAGATATGAAATTTTAAATTTTAGCTCACGTTCCCTTCATGTCCAGTCACCTATTGAGAGAAAATCATATGGCACTTTTGAATGATGACTATACATCACCTATTTAAAAGCAATTGCCTAGATTAAGGATAAAAAAGCCTATTAACTAGAGGATGAGGCTTCCCTAAAATGATAGCCCATTACTATGCTGGATGATATTTTAATATGCTGATATATTCTATGAGTTAACATAACAATGTTCTTTTGTCTTAAAAAAAGAAATAATAAGTTTCACTGACACAGAATCCAGACTGAATTATTTCAGTAAAACTCTCCAAAAAGAATTTATTATCTTGGAATGTCCAGCTTGAATTATTTGAATATAAATCTTCTAAATTTATTTCATAACTTATAATATATTATGTTTAGGTTTTCTGTAAATGGATTCAAAAAAATATTGTCCTAACCTTAACCATCTCACAGGGTATATTTCCTGTATAGAATTTAAAGACCACTGTCTGTTTCCATGCTAAGTGGACAGCATATTCTCTTTGTTCTAGTGATGTGGGAAATGACTGGAAATTTATATTACAGAAGAGAGATATCTGATAAGTGTAGGAGAAAGCTTATCCAAAATTGTGAATATTAAGCATTCAACATTCATGCTCAGGAAAGCTGGCATTCAGTAGGCATGGTTCATACCTCTCAACCTCTTAGCACAAAAAATGTGGACAAAGCCAAAAATAATGAGGGATAGAGCCCTAAAAATAGGGACAAATTTTAAATTTTGCTCTAATAAACTTAGAAGATTGCTAGAATTAATGGTTTTGCATTGCCATGCATTTTCTGAAGGATATAAAGTATGAAACGCGAATGTCTCTCTTTATTTGGTAAATTTAGTCCTTAGTGATTTGTCAGACAACCACAAATTTTATGAGGAACAGGCCAAAAATATGAGACAAAAATCTAGATGTTCTGTGGAACTTTGGACAGTTGAGGGGTATGGCATTATTTTATTTGCAAAGGTAAATGATTTAATATCTTGAGGCTGAAATAATCCATGCCTACTTTGATATATTAAATAGATAAGAAGCCTGACTCACTGTCTTGCAGATGGATGAGAAATGGAGTGTCTAGTGGGCCACTTTTTTGAGCAGACTATTTTTATCAGACGAACATTATGCCATTTTAAGGCACCTGATGCCAATGCTATTGACTTTAAACATCAGAATTTTGTTTAACATGTAGTAATTGTGATCATTGTTTTGCTGAAATTAATAGTTATTTTAAAGTAATTAATGAAATTGCATGTAAATTTGTGAGTAATGTCTTGGTTGCTATAGCAACATGAAGAGGAAGTGAGATTGGTATCAGAAATTAGTTGCATGTTTATAACCCTCTAGTACTCTTTGGAATTCCTGAAACATGACTGATGATTAATGAAAAATATCTTCCTCCTTCTTTCATTTGATTTTGTTTTCAGTAAATGCATTGATGCCTCTATTCAGCAAGGAAGGAATGCAGTTTATTATTATTATTATTATTTATTTATTTTTTTTTTTTTTGCTATTCCACCCATTGCCTATATCTTGCAATTACTCTTCTCCATTTTAAGTGTTTTGTTTTCTCTAAGAGTTCCAAATAGTCTACACAGTTCAGTGATGAGCTGGTGCTTTGCAGTATTCCCATATTACGATAGTGAGATACTGACTGTTGAATAGGGTGCCAGCTGTCCTGACATTACAAGGACTGCAGAAGAGGAACAAGCTCAGAGTAAATTAACATCCAAAATTATTTTTCTCTTGGTAAGCAGGGATATTATTTGTCAAAGTCTAAGTAGTTGGAAAGATCAAGAGAGTAAACTTTTGAACAAGATACCCAGTCAAAGTTTATAGCCTTCAAAATAATATTTCAGAAATTTTTTTAGATACCCACAGGGTTTCACTGAACTAAATACAGCATTGTTTAAATTACATTATAAATATATACCATATATTACATCTTTAAACAGGCAAGAGGCACTTTTATTATTACGGCACCTCTATCATCTATATGTGGGAAGCCCTCTTCCTCAATGAATTTCATTCCACATTCCCATTTGTAAATACACTCATGAGAATATAAAATACCTTGGCATTGTTACTTTTATATCACAAATATTAGATGGAAACCACTTTTCTTGCATGAAAAGGACAGCAGGGGTACAAAGGTAAAGGAACACATTTATCAAGATCAAATTACATTCTTATATCATCTGAAAAAGTTTTGACAACTTGCGGTTGTGCTTTCAGTTCCTTATCTAATGAGCTATACAGTTTTAAATCATCAACAAAGAAAAGATGAGAAGTTTTGCACTTTGTTGTTTTCTGGGGGCCAAATTATAGTCATGCCCTATGCTGTTAAGTAGACAGCTTAATGGTTTAAGGGCAAGGCAGAATAAACATCTCTTAACCTGTGTGATTGTATAGATTAGACATGAGAATGATCTAATAATGTTGGTAAATGACTGAATGAGAGAAACAATGAAAAACCTTCGACAAGTTATTTTGAGTCATCCCAACATCTTCAATAAACTGATAGCAGATAATATTTAAGCTTTTAGTGTCACCTGTTGGACTCACATGAATAGCAATAGTGAATTTACCATCTTCCATAGAATCCTGCAAAATATAAGGAAATAAACCACAAGCGGAAATAATTTTTCTTCTTATCTAGAGTTTAATGATTGTTGGATTAGTTAGCAAAATGAAGCAGTGATGAACCAAGACAGAAGCAATATCCAGTCTTTGAAAAAGTTGTACAGATCTGAAGAATGTGCATTTAAAAGATCTTTTCATCATCAGAAAATCCAGCGCTTGCCACTGTCTATATGTTTCTCATTGAGGAGGTTTGTAGTGTAGCTCGAGGCAAAATTACAAAATAAATATATTGGGTGCAAGCCAAAAAAGTAAACTATATCTGAATAATACACTCGGGTAAACATAAAATGTTGTCTAGATAGGACAACTGTACTACCCATCACATAAGCATTATGATTCCCTAAGTTCACTTGCAACATATGCCCAACCAACTGGCCATTTGACTAGATATCTCCAGTCTTATTCCATTAATCAGCTTATTAAAGTTATTAGGATCGCAACAGTGGAGCATAAGACCACATCCTGCATGATTTTTAGCAGATGTGCCCACAGCTATATATTATAAACATTCTTGCCATTATCTGAAATAACTTAAAAAACAGAGCTCTTAGAAATCACATGACTCATGGTCGTTAGAGAACGAGAAACTTCCTCACAACAGTTTAAAAATTTGCTGCTGCAAAAATTGTTGGCCAGTGATGACATTAGTGATGTAAGCTAAAGCTGGATATGATAGAAATGAATGCAGGGGAAGATAAGCATTTGGGTGGATATTATTAAAGTCTTAACCAATGTACTAGTGTGCACAGTTGCTGTGGCTCTGCTATGACCCAGTGACCTAGTGGCAGAGACAGTCAAACCAAATAAAGTATTATAAAGAATTGAGATGGCTAGCCTGACTCGAGTTACAGTCTTTTTTGCCTAGCTTTGACAGCAGCCCATAATCAGTTATGGGTTATATATCACTAGAAGAATTGGGAGCACTATACTCAGTATAAAATATTGTAATTATAGAATGTACACAAATATATAAGAACCCCAGCTACCCAAGATAGTAAGAACAAGCTGTCATGTTTGAGTGATAGAAATGAGGTGTGTTGTGCTTTTATTTTTGGAATTGCACTTGGATTATTTTTGAGATATTTTTTCAAATACTCATTTTCATTTAATAAATAAGAAGTACTGTCAATCTGCCTGTAGTGATACAAGTAATATAAACCACTAATATCACTGTGACCAGTGGATTAGCAGGTACCTGCTGGAGAATTAGCAGGTACCTGCTACATGACCATGCAAGATGGTACAAAATGTCATTTGTTTTATGGGTTCATTTTATGGAGATTATGAGGCTGATGTATGAGCTATATTTCACATGTGAGTTCCAATCACATAGTAGACCTGGCAAAATGAAGTGAAGCTCATGGACCTATTAAACAGCAGAGTGACTCAAGATATCTGAGTACTGGAAAAAAACAAATCTAACTATAATTACAAAATCAGCAGGCATGCAGAAGTGCAAATGAACATAGAATAAGTGGATCTATGAGTACATGAGAAGGAATGAGTTATGCATTTAGAACAAGGGACTGATACATGCATGTATACTAGAAGGTACCTTAGGAGACTACACAAAAAAATGACCAAAGCCAGACTACTGTGCTGTGAAAGTAAGTATATGGACAGAAGCTTTGAAGAAAGCCTTGATGGTGGATTCAAACTTAAAATGGTGCTGCTGTTACCAAACATCATGTAAGATGCTTTGCAATTTATTGAAGTTTGACTGAATAAGGTTAACTAGGCAGTGATGATAATGTGTGGAGAAAGCAAAATAAAGGACAAGGTTGTGGAAGAAATTGAGACTTCAGATCTCTGTAGTTAACACTCGCTATATGTTATCCAATTCCATTGTGTATGGTCACTTAGTGATTATTTAGACTGGCTGACGTTGATTGATTTTGCACATGAGAATTATATGCTTCTTGAGCATTAATAATTCTGGAAGATGACAAGACTTGATTGCATACTGAGAATTACTTCCATAAGGTAGAAAATGTGGATGTTTTGATACCAGGCATATGTTTTTTATTCTAGACTGAATGTGTTTGAACAATATAAATAAGGCTTTTCCTTGATCACTGGAAATAGTGTGATTTTCTGTTTTAGTTTGTTGCAATCCTCACTTTATAGAAACCAGTTTAAAATCTGTTACTTGGTAAAACTTTCTTATTGTGTTAATGCAGTTTATTCATTTATTTATGAATTTTTATAATTGCAACGGAAAAGCTAGGTGACTGAATTTATTCATAGGAAAATAGAATTATTTTATAGGAGTAGTCAATGTCAGCAGTGTATAGAGCTGGGCATCATGTCTGAGTAGAAATTACGTTCATGTGCATGCTCGCTAACTGTTACAACTGTTACTTAGATTTATTAAAAGTCTGAAGTACAGGCTGTGTTCATCAGTCAATTGAAAGAAATACTATGAATTATTTATTGAAGTAATGAGCACATCATTTGGTAAGGGCTTTAACTGTGAATGCTACAGATGCTTCAGTTGTTCTAACAGATAGTTAAAATTCACAAATAATGCTATGGATACCCATGCCAATTTATATTAAAGTGATATGTCATAAAAGTGTTTAGTGGCATACCTCCCTGGTGATATGTATTACAGAGGATGAGGCATGGTCCCAAAAGACAGTACAAACTAACATAATAAAGGAAGGCTCATGAAGTGGTTTGATAAGAGATAGTAAAGTAAGGACTAAGAGAATTAAAATTAAAACAGCCCCTTGGCTAACCAAAAACACACTAGCAACTATGCGGCACGGAGATAAAGTCTGGGCACACTACCAGAAAAACAAATCCCCCCTAGTCCATAATGATTATAAAATACTTTGAAATAAGGTAAAAAAGCTCATAATCTCTGATCGACAAAATTACTTCTCCACACTCCAAAACAATAATAAATCAAACCCTCAGAAATTCTGGAAAGGTATCTCTACTCTCCTTAACCCCAGCAAACAAGACACCCCTACCCCAGACCCAAACGCTCCTGACCTAGATTTGGCTACCCAATTTAACTCTTTTTTCATTGATTCTATTTCCAAATTAACATCATCTTTCTCTAAACACCACTACACTCTCCAATACTCCCCCACCCTCCCCCACCAACACTCTACCCTGCACTGCTACTGCTTCCTCATTCCCATCTACTAACTCTCATCCCTCCACTCCTTCTCCTACTCTAACTACTTAATTATCTTCACCTGCCCCTAATTCCCCCTCTTCACACTCTCCTTTTCTCTCATTAAAACCTATACCCACTTCTACTATAAAGAAACTCCTTCTGAAACTGAAGCCATGCACTAATGCTCCTGATAACATCCCTTCCTACTTTCTTAGCAAAGCTGCTGAAGCAATCGCCTACCCCATTAGCATTTTAATCAACCGCTCTATCCAAGTATGTATAGTACCCCAAATCTGGAAAAAGGCCTTTATCATACCTTTACATAAAGGTGGCAACAATAACAATGTTACTAATTTCCACCCCATCGCTATCCTGTCCCCCATCTCTAAACTCCTAGAAAAGTGTATTCAACTACAACTCCTTCCACATCTCTTAGATAATCACCTACTAACTCCCACACAACACGGATTCAGACCAAATCATAGCACTATGACCGCCCTCCTCTCCTTCCTTGAAACTGTAAATAAAGCCCATGACTCTGGCCAAATTGTTTCTACCCTACTACTCGACCTTTCTAAGGCCTTTGACACTATCTCTCACAGCCTGCTACTAACTAAACTCTCAAAACTTAACCTATCTCCCTCCTCTTTGAACTGGTTCTCCAGCTACATATCTAACAGACATCAAGCAGTAAAATGGAAAAAAGGCCACCTCCTCATTTCTAAATACCCCTACTGGAGTAGCCCAGGGCTCCATACTGGGTTCCCTTCTCTTTAATATATTTATAAATGATTTCCGCAACTCTATCCCATTCTCAGACATCATCCAATATGCAGATGATTCTACTATTATATGCTCTGCCACTTCTATCCCCTCACTCCTAAAACTGACTCAAGATGCTTTTACAACCACTGAGCAATATATGAAAAGAAATCACCTAGCACTCAATGCCTCTAAAACCAAATTAATGTATTTTACCCCCTCCAAAGTAACCTCTTTCGATAAAAACACATTCTCTATCACTAGTCAAAATAACTCACCTCTGGAACTGGTGTCAGAGACCAAGTTACTTGGGGTCCAAATTGATAGCCAGCTCAAATTCAACTCTCACCTACAGCTAAATATCAAAAAAACCCATCAAAAACTAGGTATGCTCTACCGACAAAATCATTACCTTACACCTGCTACCAAAATCACTCTCTCTACCTCATTTCTTATCTCCTCCCTTCTCTACAGAGCTCCACTCCTAACTAATCTACAGTCCTCTCTGAAAACACAACTTTCCTCTTGCTACAATAAAATCGCCAAGTTCGCTACCAACCACAAGTCCTCCACCCACCACTGTTCCTCTCTCCAAAAACTAAAATGGCTAGAGCTACCCAGTTATCTCATATACACTCAACTAACTCTTGCACACAAGCTCATTTTCAACCCCTCCCTCTGTCCATCCCTTTCATCAGCCTTTAAAATGCACCTTCCTGATAGAGTATTAAGGTCCAACAATCAAAATCTGTTAGAAGTATATAAACCAACTCGTCCCCCAGGACAAAATCTACTGTCTTATGGCCTTGCACGCCTTTGGAACTCCCTACCACCATCCATTCGCACCACCCCCAACCATTTTATTTTTAAAAGATCTCTTCATTCACATCTAGTATCTCAGTGGGAATGCTTTTGCTCCCACCCCACATAACTAACACTTGCAATTTCCATCTTCCTTCTTTTCCCTGTTTTCCTCCTGCATTTTTTCTTATGATTTACCCCTAACTCATACATATTATTATTCCTATGATATTTGGAAAGAATGCACTAGGCCACACGTCCTAAGTGTTTGCTTCCTAATATCTTATTATTTCTCAGTACTTTCATGCAATATTCCTTTTAGTCTGTATTATCTATTAATTTCATCTCTAGTCTGTATTAATTCTAGTTTTGCTGTATTATTTGAAATTGTTTTTCTTGTATCTTTAACTTTTGTATAATAGTATAATTTGTATAACTACTATGAATAACCTACTGTAACCTATTTAGTTTTGGAGCTTTTCTCCCCAGGACTCCATTGAAAATGGGTTCATTTTGGCCCAATGGACTATCCTGGTAAACCAACTGCAAATAAATAAAATAAATAAATAGTATGTGTAAGCAGTTGAATATAGGTCTCCATTAAAATGAAACAAATGGTTAAGATAAGTTATGGATGTAAATGAGGAAGTAGAAAAGAACATTAAACTTACAAGTACTGGATGGTAATTTGGAGGCAATTGACAATGCGAGAAGAGGACTTAAGCTTTTAAAATGATGGAATAAGAGAACCTGAAGAGGGTATCAATAAGGAATTCAGTAGTAGTGACGGAAAAAGCTAAGATAAAATTAAATGGTTAAGAAAGAGAATTGATGAATTTTTGGAGTGATATTCAGTCACACTGTACAGCCAGAAGATATAGAATTAGAAATGCATTATTCCATACATTTCTTAGAGGATCCTCTACAAAATGGCTGGGGAAGTCAGACCTCCAAACTGAAGACCTTACTATTAGTTTAAAGTATGATGAGGAAACAATGGCTATCAGAAAGTGAAACAAGGAGAGCGAATAGTCTCATTGAACAAAGGTGGGTATTACAGAATGAAGGTTTAAGTATCAGGAAAATGGAAATACAGATAATGGGAAGTCAGAAAAAGACACAAGGACAGGTGAGGACTTGAACTATAAAATATATTACCAGAGAATTTTCTTGGAAGATTTATAAAGTCTTTTTTAAGCATGAAAGTCCAGATATTATCCTAATGTAAGATGCAGTTATAGGACAAAATGTTTTAAAACATCTTGCATCTGAAGTATTTAATCCACAAAAATATGGAAGATATTGAAGGTGAGATAATAAAACCCTACCTGAAAAGCTATCCAAAAAGATAGGATGCACGCAAGTATAATCAAGAGGAGTCTGGAAAGGAAATGGTGAAAAATAAAGAAATAAAGAAATAAGATTGGGATAAAAAAATAGAAGGAGAGTAATTGTAGGAAGGAATTATATGACAAAACTTGTTTCAAGAAAGGAAATTAGAGGGAAATCATAATAATGGTGAAAATGGAAAAAGTGGAAAGATAAAAATAAGAAACGGTTGATAAATGACAAGGAGACAGAAGCATGTAACAACAGTAGTAAAGATTTTAGTAAATAAAAGTATCATTACTTTAAATAAAGATATTGGGGACCTACAGACACTGGATCCTACCCAGTTCGGCTTTGTTAAGGGCAGATCCTGCCTTTTAAACCTGGTTGATTTCTTTGAAACAGTCACCAAGGCCATTGACGAGACGAAGGTGGTCCACAAAGCCTACCTGGACCTCACAAAAGCCTTCGATACAATACCCCACTTGGGCATTATAGATAAGCTCACCAGCTTAAATATAAACCCCTATGTCTCTAGATGGATTGCAAACTGGCTCAAGGACAGAACCCACATGGTTAGAATTGCTGGAGCCATGTCAGACTCCAAACCAGTTACAAGTGGTGTCCCACAAGGCTCAGTCCTGGGACCTCTCTTGTTCTGTATATATTTCTCAGAGGTACAGGCCAACATGGAAGGACTATGGCTGACTGAGTTCGCAGATGACTGCAAACTGGGCGCCATAATCGACCCTCCAGCCGACACAAGCATCCTCCAAAAGGGCCTCATAGAAACAGACAACTGGTGCCAGAGCCATGGCCTCCAGCTAAATGCCAAAAAGTGTATAGTCATCCCCTCTGGCAAAAACAAAGTGCCCACAAATTACCACATAGGTGGTAATCCATTAAGTACAGAAGAAGTAAATAGGGACCTGGGGACCCAAGTTGATAGCAATCTCTCATTTGACAACCACATGGCCAAAGTGGTTAGAAAAACATTTTATATAGCCCACCTAATCATGAAGGGATTCACATCTAGATCAGCGGAGGTCATCGTGCCTCTTTACTCATTCCTCATCAGGCCCATAATTGAGTACAATGCCCCTTTTGGGATGTAC